>NC_064815.1:2979893-3072228 GCF_023721935.1 Panthera uncia
CCCCTTCTCCTCTCCCCCACTCCTCCTCCTCCTCCTTCTTCTCCTCCCTCTCCTCCTCCTTCCTCCCTCTCCTCCTCCTCTTCTCCTCTCCCCCACTCCTCCTTCTCCTCCTCCCTCTCCTCCTCCCCCACTCCTCCTTCTTCTCTTCCTCTTTCCCCCTCCTTCCCTCTCCTCCACCTCCTCCTCTTCTCCTTAAAGGAAGGGTCTACTCTCAGTGATAACATCACAGTTCTCCCACTCTCTGGCCTGGGTCAAGTTCACCATGAAGACAATATGTCAGTAGGAACTTTGCTCCAGAAGGCTTTCTATCACTTTTCTCTTTGAAGGAGAGCGAGCCAGGAATGAACAGGTGGCGTCTCTCACAAGATGAAAGTTGCTCCGTATTCTGAGCTGAGACTCCACAGGCACCAGAGCGATGCCTTCGTCTCTGCTCTGATGACAACATGTGTCTTTGGATCTTCATCTCGAGTGGCAGGTCCCTCAGCAACACAGAGGGATAGCAGTAGATGGATGTGACAGTAAATTCTGCTATGTGCCCACAGACACTCCTAAGACATTAAAAAGTTGTGCCCACATTTCCTCCTCCCGCAGCAAAACCTGTGCAGAAACCCTGATGTCAGCTTGCAGAGCATGCACGTGGCACCTGGCTTCTCCGAGCCACCCGAGTGCCTCCCTCTGGTCCCGCAAAGCACAGCTCAAGCTGACCTCTCTGGCTGTGACAAACAAAGGAGCCCAAGACCGTAATGGACTTGTTGTAACTGTTTGGGAGGAACGCCAGCTCTGGAGTCTGAGGAAAAGGATTCGAGCATTTGTTCTACGACGTGCTGGCAAGGACACGGGAGGGCTGCCTTATTTCCACCATCCGTAGAACGGGAAGGACGAGAGAGCAGCCCACGTGGTTATTCTGAAGACCAAGGGAGACCCCATCCCTTGGGCCACTCTCCCTCTTGCTGATTCTACTCTAACCACAACAGACCTCGACGGTTTCCAGGCTGTGATCAGCTGGTTCCCGGCTCAGCAGCTCTGCACTGGCTGTTTCCTCTGCCTGGAATGCTTTTCCCCCAGCTCTTCCCATAGCTAGCGGCCCCTTTTCATCCTTTGGGTTTTAGCTGAGGTGTCGTCTGCTCTGAGAGGCCCTCCTTTTCTAGAACAGGGCCTCTGCCCATCAGTCTTGACCACAGCTCTGCTTTTTTATTCCCCATAAGACTTTTCCAAACCTGTAATTCACTGCCTCACCTGCATATCGATGTCTCCCTCCACTAGAATAAACTAGAACCTAGTCTTTTCAACTGTAGCCTCATCATCTAGCACCGTGCCAGCCACCGAAGCATTTCATAAATCTTCACTGAGTGACTGAGTGTACTAGAAAGCACTTGGGACCCGTAAAACCCTATATACATGTAGGGGACACACACCCTCGTACCCGATGGAGACTGAAATCACAGACTCGTGCTGGTGATCCTGGAAACCCAGAGACCACTTCACCCAGTGGTCCCTCCGCCCACGCAGACTCAGAGGAGGGAAAGAGGCAGACACAGCTGCAGACTGAAAAGATACCAGTCCTGGTGACTGCCCTGCTCCCAGGAGGAAATGCACCAATTAGCATTAGGATAAAAACGGAAATGCCATCCGGTTGTCTGATATCAACTTCCTGACTCCCTGGATTCTCTACACTCTGAAGGCAGCACGGCCACGCTGTTCAGCATTTCCAGCGACGAAGAGAAGAAACTGGGTTGGTAGATTTTTACCCATCTGCACGGCTTCGTGACAGCCCAATTAAGTCGTTTACAGGAACATTTACATAAACTCAGGTCACTATACTCTTTTTAAACTTGCCATGATGAGAAATGGCAAACACGGGAAAGAGAAAGAATATTGTAACGAACTCCCACATACCTGATGAGGGAGCATGTTCCTCTAACACTCCTGGCTACCCAAGAATAAAGGAAGGGGGCTAAGTGCTTGCCACGGTAATGTGGGAAACTAAGGCATATGACAAATTAAATCCCCTTAATGCCTGCAGCCCATCGACAAGTCCTTGAAACCTGCAGAGTGACCTCCCTCTAGGAGCCCAGCTGCCTCGGTGATGACACTTGGCTGGGAGCAAAAGAGAATCTTGGCTTAAAATTATCCCAACCTTGAGGAGCCTCTAAAGTCTACTTCCTTTACCTCAACTGCCCCAAGTTATATGCTGGCAATCAAACTCCAAGCTTATGCCTCCCCCCCACCCCATATACACGAGGGGTTTCATGACTGAGGTTTTACTAAACAGTAATAAATGACGTTTTCCTAGCGACAGCTAGCCCCTCAAGGTCCTAGAAACCGTGCTTCCCAAATACCTTAGAGACCTACTCTACCCCTGACCCGCTCCCAACCTGAGGGTATATAATGAGTTACCTGGCTCTACCCCAGGGCAGCTCTTCCTGCCGATGGGTCCTGTCTCCATGCTTTAATAAATTCACCGTTTTGCACTAAAGACATCTTCAAGAATTCTTTCTTGGTCGTCGGCTCCAGACCTCCCCACCATCACCCCAAAACTTCATCAATACCCATCACCTAGTTTCAGTAATTTTCAGTTTCTGACAATCTTGCTTTTTGTCCATATTCTTACCAGTGTCTTCATTTCCCTGGATTATTCTAAAGAGAACTGGCCCCCCTCCTCCCCAGACATCAGGTCAGTACACGCGTCAATATTTTAGTATCTCTAAAAGCCAAGGACTGTCCTTTTCAGATATCCACAATACCATCATCACACTAGAAAAAGCTTTTAAATCCTTAATGTTATCAAGTGTCTGTTCTATATTCACAATTCTTGCATATATGTTTTATTTTAATTTTACTTCTTTTAATTAGAAACAAACAGGATCCATATATTATGATTAGATAATATGACTCTTATCTCTTTGAATATATAGGTTCCCCTTCCGATTTTTTATTTCATTGGTTGAGAAAACCGGGTTTTTTTTCTCAGTTTCTCACCGTCTGGATTTTGCTGATGGCATTCCCATGGTGGTGTTAAAAAGAAAACCACAGGTTCCAACTGGAGTCATTGAGGCCAAATCACGAAACTGGGGCTCAAAGCCTAATCTCATTTCAGTTACAACCACCCCCAGAAATGTAGTCTTCACTGGTCAGTCTGGCATTTTCTGAGAAGCACCAGTGAGGTATTGTCACAGGGGCCCTCTCCAAGCCTCCAAAGGAAGATGAGGTCATCTGCAGGGTAAGAACCCCCCGCTCCTCCCCCTAAGGGTAGATGACCTTGCCTGCAACAATCCTTTCTTTCTTTTGGCTAATAACTTCCTTGCCCCACCCTCCTTTCCATAAAAACCTTCCATTTTCTACAACTCCTGAGCTCCCCTCTGCTTGCTGGATGGGATGCTCCTGGGTTCATCAATCACTGAATATAGATCTTTGAATTTACTCAGCTGAATTTTTGTTCTTTAACAGACTTATGTCCCCTCCCGTGTTTGTTAGAAATTGGTAGTTTAAGCTAAAGGTTTGCTCAGATCCAGATTTCATTCATTTTTCCAAGACTATGTCATAAATGATACGCATACTTTCCTTAGGAGATGAAAATTTGTAGTTGGCTCTTTCTATAACAAGCACTGATGATCATTGCCTGGATCCATTAATTCATTGGAGTTTGCAATGCAGTATTATTCCAATCCTATGACCTCTTTTCTTCATTAGCCAGGAACAATACCAATTACTACCTTTGGAACAATGACAAAAAGAAGAAAATCCCTCTCCTCAACCATTTGGTTAGCCTGAAAGATAGTTTATCTAAGAAAGGCAGAATAAACGCTGATGCTTTCCCTTTACATAGGTTTTAAAAGCAAAGAGTTGGTTTCTTAGCATCCTCCAAAGGTTCGCTGTGAGGTATCTTTTAAAATATTTTATTATAGGGGCACCTGAGTGGCTCAGTCGGTTGAGCATCTGACTCTTGCTTTCATTTCGGCTGAGGTCATGGTCACATGGTTCGTGAGATCCAGCCTAGCACTGGGCTCTGTGCTGACAGCCAGGAGCCTGCTTGGGATTCCCTCCTTCCCTCTCTTTCTGCCCCTCCCTCACCTCAAAATAAATAAAGAAACATAAAAAAGATAAAATATTCTATTTGTAAACTCATGAATGTCTTATTATAAACTCATGGATTTTGTGTGTTTCAGTCCCTTGCAGTTTACTGACACCCACATTGTCCCATCCCTGGCTGACGGGGCTTCACTTAGCTCCCAGCTCCTGAGACCCATCATTTTGGGTAACCGCTGTGTTCCCTGCTATGGGCATCTGCTCTAAGAAGGATCAGCCCCTCACCTTGAAACAGCCACTTTCCTCAATGGAAAATGTTCTCTCAGTGGAAAGTCGTATTTAAAAACCCCCAACTGAATGCTAAGGGTGTTTATTGTCATGTGGCTGATCACTGCTTGAGTAAATATATTTTAAGTTAAAATGCATCACACATGCCTGCTGACAGTTCTTATTCAAGTTCAGGGGCTCAACCTCACAGGTCTCTTCTTTCGTGACAAAATGTTCATTCTTAATGTTGAAGGCGGAGCAAAATATATGACCCCAAAATATGCCCCTTTGGCTGATGGATGACATTGGGATGGTTAGCTTCAAGACAACAGCAGACGCGGAGAAGCTCTGAACCCCAAGTAAATAGTAAAAGCTACCCTTTTGTAAGAGGCATTTACATTTATAAGAAAGTCTCTGTTTGCAGGGGTGTCTCCCTCTGGGTACCTGGAAGAGGAGTAACAAAATCTCTAGAGAAAACAAGGACCCAGATCTGCATAGCAACCTCACCCTGTTTATGGTGCTTGTCCTGACACCCTCCCTCACTGCCTCCTCATCCCCACCCCCCACATCTCTCTTTGGTCTTTAACTGAAGATGGTGTGTAGCCTGGCGGCTTGGACCATTCTGGGGAGTTATTTGGTTTTCCTGGGCATGTCTCCTGTCTACAGGAGGTATATGTGTTTGTTTAATTCCTGTTTGTTCAATTCCTGTTAATCTCTCTTTTATTACAGGAGGGTCTGAGCCAAGAAGCTGGAAGGATAGAGGAAATATATATACATATTCCCCTCTATGTACAGAGAACTTTGTAGTTCTCAAGTGTTTCCTAATACATTCACTGGGTATTCTATTCTGCATTCTTTTTTTAGCCTAAAGCCTTTGTATGGGATCCAACCATGATCCTTTGTTGTCCTTGTTGCTCTTTTAAAAGGGAAATTCGATACTTTCAGGAGGGACAGGTGGGCCAGGTGGGCCATGGTAGCTTCTTGACCTCATGGCTCTAGAGCTCCCTGTTTTTATCATGGCGTGATTAAAAATATGGCCTCTAATTTCTTTGAGAGCTTCCTCTCTGTTCCTGTCATCTTTTTTCTTTTTAATGTTTATTTATTTTTGAAGGAGAGAGACAGAACATGAGCAGGGGAGGGGCAGAGAGAGAGGGGGAGACACAGAATCCAAAGCAGGCTCCAGGCTCTGTGCTGTCGACACAGAGCCCAACGTGGGGCTCAAACTCACAATCTGTGAGATCATGACCTGAGTGAAGTCGGTCGCCCAACCGACTGAGCCACCCAGGCGCCCCATCCTGTCATGTCTTTTCATCTGGACGTCTTCTATGGCTTGTCCGTACTGCCTCTGTCCTGCCTGCTCTGGTCCCTACCCCCAGCTCTTTCTCCTCAGTGCAGGAGACAACACTCAAGCCCATCACTTCAGAGAGTTTGTAGGCCTGCGCCCTCTAGACTGTTCGGGTACCTGCAGCCCCCTTGCCCTCATTCTCAATTAGACCCTGCAAGACACTCTCCCCCATCCTCACCCCCTCACCACCCCTCCCCCCACCCCACAATTTCTGCTGTCATCCTAGAATGGTCTGCCTAGCTTTCCAGGAGGACCTGACAGTGATTTGGGACTTCTCAAAAGCTCAGCGTCACCGTCACCGTAAGCAACTGTCTTACCTCGCCTTTCTCGCATACCCTTTCTAATGCCACACCTTTCCTAACAGGTGGCGTTTATCCACACACTCATTTGGGGCGCTGGCGGGGACATCCTATCTCGTAACTTTTTTGCAGATGTTACCCTTGAGTGTTGTTTGTCCATTTTATTACTTTTGTTGCTCTTTTTACAGAAAGTGGTTTCAACAATGTTCAAAAGCTAAGCCGCTACTCCATTCCAGATGTCCCCAGTAAGCCTATTCTTAATGGGACACTCTTCTGGCTACAAATACACATGTACCAGTATGCTCTCCTTTTCTCACATATATACACATGTGCACACACACGCATGCACGCTTCAAAGTAACAACTCTGTGAGGCTCTTCCAAAAATGAAACTAGGGACCAAAGCTGCCAGATTCAGGAACCTTCTGACTGTGCCCCTCAGTCGATCTCCTAAGGAGATCAATTCCCTGGCCATTGGTAAGAATAAACCAAATGATGTTATTACAACACCCAGCTATGGGGCCAAACAATCTATATGCTCATTTCTATTTGGTTCTCCATACAGAATGGGAAGAAATTTCAACTTATCCTTCTGGTTCCTATCTGCCTTCAGCATTGGGAAGTAATGTTTTATTACTAAGTGCTGTAAAAGGAAAATACACTGGAATGAGGCTGTTACCTGGCCAAAGCCTTATGCAATCACAGTCATCTTGCTCCTGGCAAATGCAGCGTTCTTAACCATTTGGCTGGGATAACAACTTTGAAAGAAAATAGAAGCAACTATCTTCATTTGGAAACAGAAACCATCAACACCCGCACCCCTTCTGCCTGGGTACTAAGATATGCTGGTAAGAAAGGAAATCCCCCAAACGAATATTCTACACCCAATAAAAAGGGATTCCACAGCCAAGAAAAAAGTGTTGGTGGAAAGGGTATAATAACAAGGGGCATGCTATGATATCAGGTGACTACAAGCAGGTCACAAAATGTATGTACAAGACAATCTTAAAGAAAAAAGAAACACTGAAGACTAAACCACAATGTTACAATAGTGATGAGATTACAAGTGATGTTCTTCTATAGTATTTTTTAGTACTTTCGTATTTACCAACATTTATTTATAGTAATAACCAAAAGTATTTTTAAAGAAATAAAATATGCTAATTTTGTCAACATTTTGTTCGTCCAGCAAGGTCTAGATGTTACTCACCCTCTTCCATAAACCCTACAAGCCCACATAGGGATGTCCCCTTCCCCACATTTTGCAAGTGCCGAAGGCAATAATTCAATAATCTGATGAGCATCAGAATCACCCAAATGAGCTCTTTTGAAGGCATATACCTGAGTTCCGCTCACTCCAGCCCCACTGAATCAGGACCTCTGAATATGGTGCCTGTATTTTAAACCAGCATATCTGGTGTTAATAATGCAGGTGTCCCATGGACCCCACTTTGAGACACTGTAATAAGGACTTGACTTTTCACTGGGCATATAATTTGATACTGGGATAGCCATTCATTATTGCAGAGGACATCTAGTGCCTGCAACCAGGTTAGCAATTATAGGAAAACAGCCAAAACTTATCCCCAAATCCTCTAAAATGATCCTGGGTGACAGACCAATAAAGATGACCCACAGATGTGCTTACCTCTTCCTTTTTTTTTTTTTTTTATGGAGTTGCATATCAAAGTCTACTCATTTCCATCTGAAATTCGGAAACTACCAGAAGTGGGGAAAACAGAATAATGGGGTTTTCTTTGTATACCTTCAGGCACAAACGTGGAATTCTACCTCTTCACTAACAATAGTATCTGTCTGATAATAGCTACTTTTGAGGGCATATGAAGGTAAACAAATACGCCCACACATATTTTAAATGTGGCCTATTAAAAATACCTACTCACCTCTGCCTTGAGCTAAGTTGAGAAAATAAAACCAACAGTCCCAAAGACAAGCAAATTGTTAGACAAGTTGTATACACTGGGCTTAAATAAAAGCAAAGCAAAACAAAACAAAACAAAAAAACAGACAAGTTCTCATTCACATGAGATCTGTTTATTCTGCCCAGCCCAATTCAGAAGTCATGGTCTTACACAGTCCTAGAAGGACCTAGATGAACTCACACCCAGATTAGGTATATATATTCACCCATTCCGGGAGGGGAAATTTCCCAAGCATGGAGACAATATAATGAACATCAAGATGCTGTGCTACAAAAGTCGATGTGTTTCCAGACTGGGGGTAGGGGGTTGGCTCTATCCACTCTTAAATCTGAAAAGTATGAGGTTAATATTTTAATGACCAGCACTGTGATAAATGGTTTACCTGAGTCATCTCTAACCCTCCAGGAGCCGTTCTGCAGACAAGACATCTGAGTCTTGTACAAAATAAAGTGAAGATTCAAACCCTGGTTTCTCTGCTTCCAAAGTCCTTGTGGCTTTTCCACTACACCAACCTACCACCCAACAGAGGCAATGGAAGAATGCTGGGCCCAAAGAAAAATATGAGCCTAAGTCACAACCTACATCAGGGCAGGAATCAACAGTGCAAGAAAGGAGGTGCCAAGATGTTCTAGGATTGTGTCTCTCCTGGCCAATGAAAGGAAGAGGCCCATTGTTCTAAATACTCCTGTGTAGGTGTGACAGAGCTCAAAGACACACATTTTTAGTCATATTTTAGTACATGAGGACAGTGGACAAATCATCATGGAGTACCGCTCAATTAATTCTTTACAAGCTGAACACATCACTGAAACCACTTCCCAAACCAAGATACAGACGGAAACTGCCTCTGAGTCTATTCTACCCAAAGGCTCTCTGTGATTCTCCAGTCGTATCTCTCTCTCTCTCTCTCACACACACATACACACACTCACACACGCGATCACACACACACAAACTTTTAACAAGGACAAAGAATATGTCAAGAGCACCTTCAGTTTACCTTCAGCCTGGCAACAGCCCTCTAAAGAAGCCAATATTACCTTCCTCATGACCAAGAGGGAGTTTAGGTTGAAGATGCCAAATAATTTGCCAGGACGATGCAGCTAAAAAGAAGCCAAGGCAGAATTTGACCTCAAGTCAGACTAACCCCCAGCCCATGGTCTTTCCACAACACCACAGAGGCTCTAGCACTCCCACTTTTAGTGTAATGTAGCTTAAGACCCCCCAGAACCACATGTTGTCAACCAAAAAGGCAAGGAGGAAGAAGGGTATCATCAACATAACCCGTCTAGCCAGTAGTTGTCATCCTACAACCAGCCCCTATTTTTGCTACAAGTCAACGTTGAAAACTTTGTATGTTGGTCCATTTTCCTACTTAATAAGGAGGTGAAATCTCAAGGTGTGATGGTGACTCCAGCACGGCTTGGGTACCCTTACTCTGAACGTCACCAATCTTTGGCCAGGGACCAAAAATAAGGTTGTGGTAAAAATGAACACTGACACGAGATTCTGTCTAGATACAGAGAATCTGTATCTATGCTTATATTCTTTCAACCCGCCTTTCTCATAAAGGTCAAGTGTAGGAGAAATTTTGCCTAACAAAGCTTATAATGTATGTGTTAGATAATACAATTTTCTCATTTTAACAAATAACCTGATATTTATAAGATGCCAATGTCCTCATTAAAAGGAAACCGGAAAAGGCAAGGGCCTGGCATTTCTTAACAAGGCTCTATGCTCAGCATATCACAGGAGTTATCAGATTTAATGTTCCCAACAATCCAGTAATACCACGTACTATTAACTCCTGTTAACTATTTCCTAAACTGCAAACAGTTTAGGAAAGACAAGAAATGATATCTCCAGGGGGGAAAAAACAACCGAACCTTGGTCATTGGACCTCAAAATCCAGCTGTGCATGATTAAACGGCCCAACTGGTAACATAAATGCTGAAATTTCAAGCTGCAATCATGGTTTTTAGGAAGAAGGCCTCTCAGTTACTCAGACAGCTTATAGAAAGAGCGGAAAGAAGTGGAGGTGGGGATTTACATGCCTAGAATCTCCTGGAGCTTATGTTCCCATGTGAAGATAGACCAGGGAAGAGATATTCTATTTGCTCAGCAGAAAAAGGGCCCTTGGCCAGTTAACTACAAAGTGTTTGTGTCTTATTTCTTTGTGCCATCAAAGGTAAGAAACAGGTCAATATACTACTCACTCAGTCCCCAACGTGCAGGAGGAGGTATCTGTGGCGAAAATAAACTGTTCTGCTTAGCTCCTTCAACCCGAGGCAAAGCTCAGGACCAACTAACTCATTTATTGTGAATAATGTCCTGGGTATTTGCTGATGGGGCAGGTTATAAATCGTTGTTGATTTCACACAGAAGTTTGCTTTGCATCAAGCAAGGGTGATAAATCAGGCCAAAGAGGAATCAAAGCAGCCATACAAAATGCAGTTCATGGGGAAATGGTGACACTGGACAAATCGGAGACAGAGGGGCGCCGTTCCACTAAGCAACTGAACAGGACGCAATAGTAAGTACAATGCTCCCATGGTCCACACTGGGGCCCCAATTTATCTCCTGTCTTTTTTTTTTTAATTTTGTTTAATGTTTTATTTATTTTTGAGAGAGACAGAGACAGAGTGCGAGCAGGAAAGGGGCAGAGAGAGAGGGAGACAGAAGCAGAGGCAGGCTCCAGGCTCTGAGCTGTCGGCACAGAGCCCGACACGGGGCTCGAACCCATGGACTGTGAGATCATGACCTGAGCCAAAGTGGGATGCTCAACCGACGGAGCCACCCAGGCGCCCCTCCTTCCATCTTGTTTCCAATACCACTGCTTCCTACAAGAGATAATGGTGATATACTCTCACGTTGTTAAAAAATACTGTTTTCTCTAAGAGCTGAGACTCTTCTATTTCAAAGTGCTCCCATGCCTGGGATGCATCTCTGTCCTATACTTCAGGTGATGGAACTGTGACACAACCGGGTAACTGGGTAACTTCCCCAAAGGCACCGAACAAGTCTGCCAAAGGGAGAACTAAGGGCATAACCTAAAACCTACCCCCTTGCCAACCCCCTCCCCCACTGGCAAAGACCCTGGGCTCCAGATCAACAGAGGCAAGAGACCTCACGGTACATTGTGACTCAGTAAGATGGCCTGCGGGAGGAAGAGAATACAGTCCCTGTGCTTGTTATCACCCCAGATTTCAGAAACGTCACGGCAATTGGCTGGTGCTCTGTTGCACTACCATTTCTACTCACTTGCAAAGATTAGTAGTTTGATATCTTACAGGAATTGCAGGTGGACTTATTCTTGAACATTCTGGAGCAAGCAAAGGGAAAAAAACCCGTTCCACGGGTATCATCCTGCATCCCATAACCTGATCTCTTTGGCAAAAATGCCCAGCAGTAAGGGTTATGCTGTGAAAAGCCTCCTTTCCCACTTAAGAAAAAAAATTTCTAGATCTTCAACTACGAGGTTCATTTTCCCAATTTCAAAGGCAAACTGCTGAAGAGGACCTCACAGCTGTCAGAATACAAAACCCGTTGGTCGGCTCTTGGATAGTTTCTTTCAGTTATTTGAAGAGGTCACTTGGGTTACTCGTCTCATACTGCCTGTGCCCGTGCCTCGGGTCTCCTTCTCTCCAAGGCAATAAAGCAACATGTCATTGTTCGGGGGACCGTGGAGCCCTCCACATCCCAGGTGAGAGGTGGAATGAAAGGTCCTCAGCAAGGGGATCCAATCAGTTAGGAGGAAAACATTCTCTTAACTAAGTTTTGCCCTAAGCATCCACTTCCCCAAGATGCTAACCTTTGTGTGTCAATGGAAAGGGGAGACTGGAGAGTTGATTCACTTTTCTAAATGCAGGTGTGAGATGAAGGGAACTATTGATTTCTATCAACATAGACAAAGAGCAAATAGAAGTGAAGACTATGGACACAGACAGACTTGAATACAAATGGGAACCACCAGGTGTAACACTGAGAGTTTCTGAACTCAGTTTCATTTCAGAAACCAGGGAGCTTAAATCACCACAACATGAAAAAATAGTAAGCAAAATTCTAGGCTCAATAGCTCCATGTCATTGGATTTCCTTTATCCTGAATGTGTTTCCCATGATCTGCGGTTGCTATGGTAATGAAGGTGTTCTTGGCCAGGATCTTGATGACAATAAGTAAGCAAACAAACAACCTGGTTTCAGCTAGTTATAACGGTTAAGAAGCAAATGAATCAAGCTGATGGCATACAGGGTGACAAGGGAGGGGGTCACTCGTAGAGACGGATCTGGCAGTACAGATGCCCAAAAGGTCCAGGGATGGGCTTCAGGGAGCTAAGAAATCCCTTGAGATTGGGGAAAATAAAAATTGATATGTGTACGTGCACATTCCTCTGAAGAGAGTCCCAGGTTTTCATCAAATTCTTCAAGAGGTCTCTGCTCCCCACCCGCCCCCACTGCCCTCCAATAAAAGGATAGGTAGGGATAACTGCAAGAAAGAATCATGAGAGAAGGCCACTCCAAGGACCTGGATGACGGGAAGAAACCAGGCAGGGTTGGGGAAAATCTAAGGGAAAGTAAGGCTAAGCTGATGACACAGTTGATAAAGAGATGGTCAAGAGAAATTTGGGAACCAACACGAGATGAGAGATTTTTAAGCAGGTTCATGGAGGAGACAGAGGAGGAAACAGGATTCTAAAAAGACTTTCTAGGGGTGCCTGGGTGGCTCAGTCGGTTAAGCATCTGACTCTTGACATCATCTCAGGTCATGATCTCACAGTTTGCAGGATGAAGCCTCCCACTGGGCTCTGTGCTGACAGTGCGGAACCTGCTTGGCATTCTCTCTCTCTCTCTCTCTCTCTCTCTCTCTCTCTCTCTCTCTGGCCTTCCCCTGATTTCACGCTTGATCTCTCTTGTTCTCTCCTCTCTCTCAAAATAAATAAACAAACATTTTTTAAAAATTCTGAAAAGACTTTGAGGTGTTCATCCCTCGGGAGTTTCAACAAGCACAAAAAATTTGTTGCTGCTATTTGGGCTAAGATATGATGAGGGAGTCCCACTTTTTCCAGCTACACTGGCCAGATTCAAGAAGGAAGGCTTGGACACATGTGAACAAATAGAGGAAAGGTTCAAACCAGTGTGACCTGTGGCCAGAATGAAGCCTCTTTAAATAGATAACTGTACCCAAGGTCCTGGTCATCTAGTTAAACACCTACTACGTCCTTGTCTCCCGGACACACCCCAACAAATGAATACTGTGCTTAAAACGTTGAGAATTCTTGGGGCACCAGGATGGCTCAGCTGGTTAAGTGTCCAACTCTCAATTTTGGCTCAGGTCATGATCTCACAGTTTGTGAGTGTGAGCCCTGTATTGGGATCCATGCTGACAGTGCAGAGCCTGCTTGGGATTCTCTCTTTGTTCCTCTCTTCCCCTCCCCCACTCACACACACTCTTGCTCTCTCTCTCTCAAAATAAATAAACTTTAAAAAAAGATTTGGGGGGCGCCTGGGTGGCTTGGTCGGTTAAGCGTCCGACCTCGGCTCAGGTCATGATCTCCCAGTCCGTGACTTCGAGCATCACGTCGGGCTCTGTGCTGACAGCTCGGAGCCTGG
Organism: Panthera uncia; assembly: GCF_023721935.1. Taxonomy (NCBI): domain Eukaryota; kingdom Metazoa; phylum Chordata; class Mammalia; order Carnivora; family Felidae; genus Panthera; species Panthera uncia. The sequence continues at coordinate 2,993,382 of NC_064815.1, forward strand.
AGCCTGTTTCAGATTCTGTGTCTCCCTCTCTCTCTGCTCCTCCCCTGTTCATGCTCTCTCTCTGTCTCAAAAATAAATAACGTTAAAAAAAAATTTTTTAAAGATTTGGTGGGGGGGAGGGGGTGGTGCGCCTGGGTGGCTCAGTCGGTTAAGCGTCTGACTTCGGCTCAGGTCATGATCTCACAGTCTGTGAGTTCAAGCCCCGCATCGGGCCCTGTGCTGACAGCTTGGAGCCTGGAGCCTGCTTCGGATTCTATGTCTCCCTCTCTCTCTGCCCCTCCCCTGCTCATGCTCTGTCTCTCTCACTCTCAATAATGAATAAATATTTTTAAAATTTTTAAAAATAAAATAAAAAATTAAAAAATATTTTTTTCATGTTAATGATTCTTGCAGTCCACATTCCCTCCTGTTCTTGCTTTTCTTTGAGTGGTTCTCCTAACCCTATAACCTCAGAATGCCTTTTCAATCCAAGGGGTAAGTGGCCCCTAGAATGCTAACTGGCACCTGTGGTCAGAAAATAAATTAATGCTTACAGGGTCCATGTGGCACCTTCAGTGCAGCTAATACACAGTGGGGGAGGGGCTTGGAGGGACGTAGGGAAATAAACGACACAAGGATGGCTAGAAGCTCGCTGAACAAGAGTGAGAAAGGAGGCAAAATAAGAGACTAAGGACCAAAGGGGATGGGAGGGTCAAAGAGAGAGCAAGGAGTAAGAGGGAAGAGAGAAGGAAGGAAGAGAACAGAAGGAAAGAGAAAGACAAAGAAGGGTTGGGAGGGAAAGAAAGTGAAGGAGCAACAAATGTGGAAAGAAAAGAATAAAAGCATGGAAGACAAGGACGGCAGAAAGGGGAGAAGCAAGACAACCAAGAAAACCCAGAGCTGGGCACGGTGGAAGGTCATCGGCAACCACTACATCCACCTGTGTCATGATATGCATCTTCCTGCCTTGAAGGTTCAGCTGTAGATGGAAGAAACCCGAGTCTCTTCCATAAAATTGCACTGGGTGAGATCACTCCGGCCATCACTGCCATGATGCATGTCCCCCACACTCCCCCAAACAGCCATTCGCTCTGACTTGGGTGTGCATGGAAACTGAGTTCAACTAAATGCACACTGACCTCCACAGGACCTGCTCCTGCCATCACTACAGTCATTAAGGGAGAAAATTAATTGCCTGAGGCCAGAGTATGGAAATCCAACTAGACATCTCCTCCTAAGTGATCTGTCCCCAAGTGGGTACTGGTGGACACATCTGTAAGTAATATTCCAAATTCACTTCCCTACACAGAATTTCCCTCTTCGGGATTTATAATCACACAACTCCATCCATGGGAAGAAGCCATGGCTAATTTTTAATCCCCTCGCATTTGGTGCCTACTAACTACTCATTAAGTAATTCTGAAGAATGAGTAAATGAATAGGGGTGGAGATCCCAACCCAAAAAAAGTAACACCGCTCATTTTTTCTGGTCTGATTCCTCTAACAAGTTTGTTGTTTTTTTTTTTTTAATCTTAAAATTAAGGGTACCTGGGTACCTCAGCTGTTTAAGCATCTGACTTGGGTTCAAGCCATGATCTCATGGTTTACAGGTTGGAGCCCCACATCAGGCTCTGCAATGACAGTGCGAAGTCTGCTTGGGATTCTCTGTCTCCCTCCCCCTGCCCCTCCCTCACTGGCATGTGCTCTCTCTCACTCCCTCAAATATAAATAAATAAAACTTTTTAAAAAATCTTAAAATTATTTCCCACAATAGTTAATGGCCATAAAGTTGTAAACAAAAGGGGCCGATCTTTATACAATTCCTAAAGCTATGCTCTTCCATTCTTTTAGGCAAACCGTAATTTTTTTTTATCACCACCATCCCCCAAATTTATCATCCTGACAACACAGAAAGAACAACTTGATTAAACATGGAAAACTTTCTCCAAAATCGAAACACTGATTGTTGAGTCAGACTTGAAACAGTACATTTGTCCTGAACCGGCCTCTAGACTTTCTAACACTGGAGCAAACCAATAATCACCAGCGTTGGAGATGCTATAATTAAAGTCGGTTTTTACAATGGGGAGAAGGCCGAATCTAAAATCTCTCGCTGTTTGACACTCCTCCACTCATGTTTTTCCGCTCCAAAGGGTAGAGTAATGATGTGATGGATGGTTTCACCCAAACTCCACCCCAGGGCATCTCTGCCTCTCCGTGGGCTTCCCTCTGTGCCTCTTTGTTGGTAGTGCTGGGTTCTTTCTCTCTGTCTTTCACTCTCTTTTTCTTCTTTCAGTCACGTTCAGTATATAAATATATTCTCCTCTAGCAAATCCAGACATTGAGAGACAGAGCCAAAGTCCCCTTGACTACCATCCATAATCCCAGGTCAACCCCCACAGCCACCACCACTGTGTTACCTATTTGTTGTATATCCATCCAAACCTCTGCCTGTGCATTTATGTTCCTATATTTATACGGAGAGTTATGTCATCCTGTTTCATAACTTTTTACGTAAATAATAGTATATACTTTTTGTCCTATAACTTGCTGCGTTCACCCAGAACAGTGTCTTAGAGACCTCTGTACAGCAGCATAAGACTCTACTTCATTCTACCTAGTGTGTTTTCCCATGGTGCAGGTGTGTCATAGACTAGCCACAGCCCTACAGTTAATATCTAGTCCACGCCTAGTTGTTGTTGCCATTGGCACACACAACAACACGATGAACCTCGAAAACACTGTGCAAAGTGAAAGACGCCAGATGCCATGTTGTAGGTAGGATTCCATTTACAGGAAATGCCTAGAACAGGTCAACGTATACCGAGAGAACACAGATTGGTAGTTGCGAGGGGCTGGGGGAGGGAGGAATTGTGGCATGACCATTTGATGGGCATGGGATTTCCATGTGGGGTGATGAAAAGGTTCCTGCACGACACGGTGAGCGTACTTCCTGCCACTGAACTGTCCACTTCAAAAATGGTTATGACAGTAAATAAAACAAGTATAGACCTGCTGGCTCACAGAGTATATGCTCTTTTCATTTTAATAAAGACTGATAAATTGCCTTGCAAAATCTTCCTCCTTTTCTCTGGTGTTTGTATCACTGTATGTCCCTTTCTTCCTGTGTATCTTTCTCAATTTACTCCAATATCTGTCTCTCCCTCTCCCCTTCCCTGTGCCTCTCTCTCCCTCTCTCCCTGCAGCCCCAGGGTTCTGTTCAAATACCTCCTCTGACCTTCCTCTCTGACTCTATGAATGGTTCTGACCAAGATCAGATAGTCACAAATGCTCCCTCCATCCCCCCCCCCCAAATTCAGATGACATATTGGTTCACATTACACACATGGCATTCCCCTTCCGGTGCCTCACAGCTGACTCCCTGGACAGCTAGCTGAACAACATAAACATGCTGAGTGTGGGGATGTGTGGAAACATTATCCCTGTAGTCAGGTCAGAATCAGGGGGAGCACTGCATCAGTAGAAGAACCAAAGTTAAGTCAATGGTCCCGGTGTACCACAACTCCTATTACATGGGAAGGATTTCCCTAAGAACAGCACGAAACTGTGCACTTAAGGCCATTTCCCAGGTACCTGCTGGCCTAGAAAGGGCGTTTCGATGTCCAAGATGTCCCAGCTATGTTAGGGAGGTAGTATACAGTGCAGTGGTTAAGAACCCAGGTTCTGGTATCAGACTGCCTGGGTTCAAATCCTGACTCAACCACATAACCAATGAAGTGACTCTAGGTATATTAACTTACGTCCCTGAGCAGTATTTGGTGTTCTTTGCAATGAAGGATTGGTTAAAAAGTAAGCAAGAATGTATGCAAACCATGGAGCACAGGCCTTGTCACATGGAGTATTAGTTACCATTTGCTGCTAGAACAAATTACCATAAGCATAGTGGCATCAACCAACACATACTTATCCTACAATTCTGGAAGTCTTCAGTTATAAATGAACTCCACTGGGCTAAAACCAAAGTGTCCTCAGGGCTGTGTCCCCCTGGATGCTCTAGGGGAGAATTCACTTCCTTGATTTTTGTTTTCCAGCTTCTAGGATTTGCCACATTCTTTGGGTCCTACCCTACGACCTCCAGCAATCTCACTACTCTGACCTCTGCTTCTTCTGCCTCTGTTATCATGTCTCCTCCTCTGCCCCTGACCCATCTGCCTCCTTCTTTCACTTATAAGGACCCTTCTGATCACATGGGGTCCACCCAAATAATCTAGGTTTATCTTGCCATCTCAAGATCTTTAATTTAATCGCATCTTTGAAGTCCCTTTTGCCATGTGAAGTAACATATCCACAGATTCTGAGGACTAGGATATGGACATCTTTGGGAACCCATTATGGCGCCTAGCACCTTTGGGGAGACTCATGTATCACCTGCTGCTTCTTCTATGTTCCTCCTACTACTACAGAGAAAGAGAATTCCTTGTCCTCCTAAAAGGGAAATGAGAAGCAGTCATGGCTCAGCTATCAAGAAACAATATCCTTCTCTCTTGACATTTCTCTCAAATTACTAAATACAACATCTCCTTTCTTTTCACCCATGGGCCACCTGTTGAAGTACTAACCACTGAGTTATGTTCTAAAGCATTATTTCGTGGCCCTGAAGTACCAGAAGGTACTTTGGCACAAAATACCCAAGGAAACAGATGAGGGAAGAAGTGTTCTGGGTAACTCAGCCTAGCTGAACTGCAGTGAATTCATTGTCAAGGAAGAAAAAGGTAAAGATTCTTCTCCTTTATCCTTCATCCTTCTTTTGGTTTAAAAAAATTTTTTTTTACATTTATTTATTTCTGAGAGACAGAGCGTGAGCAGGGGAGGGGCAGAGAGAGAGGGAGACACAGAATCTGAAGCAGGCTCCAGGCTCCCAGCTGTCAGCACAGAGCCCGACGTGGGGCTCGAACTCACTAACCATGAGATCATGACCTGAGCTGAAGTCGGACGCTCAACCAACTGAGCCACCCAAGAATACCAACTCTTTTTTTTTTTTTTTGAGAAAGAGAGACAGAGCATGAGCGGGGGAGGGGCAGAGAGAGAGGGAGACACAGAATCCAAAGCAGGCTTCAGGCTCCGACCTGTCGGCACAGAGCCCGATGCAGGGCCTAAACTCACAGACCGCGAGATCATGACCTGAGCCGAAGTTGGACGCTCAACTGGTTAAGCCACGCAGGCACCCCTCTTCTTTTGTTTTAGATAGCATCTCATGAGCATCTTTCTCCTCTTTCTCCTTTTTTTTCTCTTTTCCTTCCCCAATGTCTTCACTCACTCCCTTCTCTCTCACTTTCCAAAACCTGTTGCAATACTGGGTATGTTCCGCACATAAACGCCAGACTCCTGCTGGCCCCAGGAAGTTTGTCTCCTTCCTCACTGTAACTGTGATCTGTAGACAAGGGCTCGGGATCAATGAGAAGAAACCCATTTAACTAGTATGATAAACAGAAAAAGGAATAAAGGTGCTGTCATGTTGAAAAGAGCCATGCACTGGGGTCCAGCCCACCTTAGCCTTGAACCCAAATTGACATGGACAAGTTACTTTTCCTTTCTTGGCCTCAAGTTCCTCGTGTGTAAACATCACAAGTTGGACAGTACAATCTCGCTGGTCTCTTTCAGCCATGAAACTCTACAATTCTATGGAAAGGTGGTCTATCCAAATCAAGCACAGAAGAACAGAGATGGCATCAACTTGGGAATCAGATGGTCCTCGGTTTGAATCATGACCCCAGTGCTTACCAGCTGAGCATATCCATCAATCAGGATTCTTCTGGCTGCAAATGACAGAAAATTCAGACCATCTTAAACAATAAAGAACATCATCAGCTCTTGTGACTATCACCCTATCATGTGAGCATCAGTTCATATGACTGAAGGACCAGTGACAAAGATAGCTTCAGAATTATTTTGAGTTGGTGGACCAATGATGCCATCAAGATTTTGTTTTTTTCCAACTCTTTGTTCTGCATATCTTATGCTAAAACCATGCCTATGGACACAAGATAGGAACATGCCACCATTCCAGAATCCATATGCAAGCTTCCCCACGTCCTGGGTAAGAAGAGGGTCTCTTCAGAAGCTTCTCAGAATTCCCCTGACCAAATCTTCTCCAACGCCTTGTTCTAACTGTACCCCAGGCTAAGCAATGAACCAATCGCTGTGGCCAGTAAATGGGAATTGTACCGATTGGATGAAGCCTGAGTCACATGCTTCCTTGTCCAAAAGACATGAACTGTGTGGGGCGAGGGTGGACATCCAAAGGGAAATTTGGCAGTTACCAGAAGACAGAAGAATCAGTTCTGGAGAGACAAACACAATGTCCGCCACAATGGACTTTGAGAATACATTTAACTGCTTTGAGATGCAGTTTACTCATCTATAAACTAGGATGATACCTACCTTTAATTACAATTAGATACAACAATGCTTATTAATCAATTGTCTTGACATATGGTTTACCCCAGATGTACTTTTCAAATTAAAGGTAGCTACTGATATTATCATTATCGACGCCATCATCACTATATATCATTATCAATATATATCATATTATAAAACACTAATATATCTTCCTTTGGGTCCTAACAAGTGAGCCTTGAGAAATCTCTCAGATGGGTTCACACATCAGACTGGAGCTTTCAAATGGCATAAAACAATCAGATAAAGAACGTTATAGGATGCAGAGGCATCCCCTGGTGCTTCATAATTAACATGGTGTAAATGTTGAATTATAGCCCTTAATGGGCCTGAGCCCTGGGGAATGCAGTGGAAATCGATTTTGGGAGGCATACAATAATCCACATCCATGCCCCACAAGTATACCTTCAACCAAAGGGTAGAAGGACTCAAGAGATGAAAAAGTTACTTCAGTCAGTGGAAGAACTTTCTTCCAGGGAGATCCGATTATAAAAGGAATAGCTACAATGCAGAAACAATGAGCACTTCATCTCTGGAGGCTGAATGACCAGCTTCAAGGTGTAGGAAAGGGACCCTGGTGGATCGGGTGGGTGCTGGAGGGATCAATGCAGATGTCTCCATGGTGCCTTCCTCCTGTGAGCCCACAACTCCATGAGAGAAACTGCACACACCCACATCAGGCAGGCAACATAACCTAGCAGAGAAGGGTAGATCACTACCAGATCAGAAAGAACCAAAGATTGCCACCTTATCCCCACAGACAGCGGGGATATTCAATGCCAGCTACCTGTGGCCACATGAGACTACAAGCTTAATATTGCCCGATCTTTTGGTATTTTAAGAGAATCCAAAAATCAGGATTGTGTAAGAAGTATTCCTATTTTAGAACTGGGCACCTCAATCACATTTATGATCTCGTGTAGGTCAAAGAGAACCATTGGTGAACCAGAATCATCCAATGGGCCCCCAATTTTGTGGCCTCTGTAAGAGAGGTAATTTCCTCATATGACACCATGAGGTCTTTATTCATGTCAAAATTCATCAGCACTTTACAAAGCGTAATAAACTTTTAAGCTTAACTGCTAAAAGTGTCTCGCATATTGCTACAGAATGAGTATGTACCTGCAGAGACTAACACTTACGGACATTAAGCCCCAACCTAGCTCCTGATGCATATTTAAAAAGAAATAGGGGCGTCTGGGTGGCTCAGTGGGTAGAGCGTCTGACTTGAGCTCAGGTCATGATCTCATGGTTCCTGAGTTCGAGCCCTGCGTAGGGCTCTGTGCTGATAGCTCAGAGCCTGGAGCCTGCTTCCAATTGTGTCTCGTCCTCTCTCTGCCTCTCCCCTGCTCGTGCTCTATCACTGTGTGTGTGTGTGTGTGTGTGTGTCTCAAAAATCAATAAACATTAAAAATTTTGTAAATAAAATAAAAAGAAATGAAATTTACGGCAGTCAATGTAAAATTAGAACCACATTTCTTGGGAGGCCTCCATTTGTCTTTCTATATGGGGAATCTAGACTCCCTAATCCTCTATCCACTTGGATTCGTGCAGTCCAGATGGAGGGCAGAAACAGAAACACAAAGGAAAAGGAAAAGGAAAAGACATGATTAGCTAGGAGGAATTAAAGAATGAAGTCAGTAGATTCAGGAAAAACTGTATGGACCTGCTAAAACATTCATTAAAAAGGTAACAAAAATGAACAGGTTTGACCACGGAATGGTTTGCATTATTTTGGCTCCAGGAGATAGGAAAACCAAGAACACAGTGGGAGCGTACCAAGTGGGTCTGAGTTCTTGGACAAGATTGAAGTTGTGCAGGCTTGCACTTCTGGTTGCCTTGGCAATGAGACTCCTACTTTATACTAATGACATTAGAATGAGTAAAACCCCATGCAAATGAAGTACACTGTAATTAGAGGCTTCACCGCATGTAGTCTAGATAACACCATGTCAAAGGAAAGTTTAGAAAATAGTTTGGCTGGGCCTGTGCAGCAGAGGAGGTCACAAAAGCAAGGAAATTGAGTTAGGAATAAAAGGGGAAATGCTTGAGACAGACTGAGTTTTACTGACTTGTTGGCTCTCCCATTGATTTCAGTCATATAGTCATATGCCCACAACACCTCATCTGCTCTGTTTTCCTATGTCTCTCCTGGGAAGTAACCAAGGAATGGGGGAAGATGGTGATTTACTGTCTTAGCTCCCTGTATGTGCTGCCTGCTTGTATCCATAAAAGAGAATCAAAAGGAACCTGGAAAAGTTTCGTGGAGTGGCTTACAAACACGTAAGGAAAGAGGTCGGTTATGGAAAGTAATGCTTTCTTATGACTGCTGTAACAAACTACCACAAACTCAATGGCTTAAAACAACACACATTCATTCTCCTATGGTCCTAGCCGTCAGAAGTCCTAAATCAGCGGCAATGAGTTAGAATCATGCTATCAGTCCTCTCTCCAGAGGCTCTGGAGAAAAATTTGTTCCCTTGCCTTTTCCAGCTCTTAGAACTGGAGTCCTTATATTCTTCAGCTTGTGGCCCCTTCCTTCCTTCATCTTCAAAGCAAGAAATGTACCATTTTGCTTCAGCCATCAAATGCCTTCAGCCATCAAATGCTGTTCCTGTGGTGGAATCTCCCTTCACCTTCTCTTGTAAGAATATTTCCGATTATATTATCCTGCATAGTCCAGGATAAGCTCCCATCTCAAGATCCTTAATTCAAACACATCTGCAAAATACCTTTTTGCCCCATAAGGTAACACACTCATAATATTCACACAGTCCAGGGATTATGACATGGACATTTTAGGGAGTTATTACCCAGCCACACCGTGGGGCAAGAAAGAGCAGAAGTGGAGAGGAGAGGTGATTATAAGAACTGTTTCTTAAAGTGCACTGCAAATTAGATCTCCATTAATGTTATTAGAAAGACACAAGTAAAGATGGGAATTTCTTTTTAATAACTGTTAACTAGGTTTCTCTGGATTTGATGCAGTTCTGATACTGGACCACAATGAGCACCAGCATATATGTAGGTTACACACACTAATCCATTAAAATAATCATTTGAGGGGCACCTGGGTGGCTCAGTCAGTTAAGCGTTCGACTCTTGATTTCAGCTCAGGTCATGATCTCATGGTCATGGGACTGAACTCCGCGTAAGACTCCACACTGAGCGTGGATTGGGATTCTCTCTCTCCCTCTCTCTCTGCCCCTCTTGCATGCTCTCTCTCTCTCTCAAAATAAATAAACACTTAAAAAACATTTTTAAGTTTAAAAAACACCATGCAGGCCAAATGAAGCTTCTGTAACCTGTGGCTTGACATTTGATAAACTCCATTATAAATTGTTAAGTATTTTTGACTTTTCAACCTGGGCATACAAAGAGTTTCACCCAGTGGCAAGATACAGCCATATATGCATCGGCTGTGTTTGTTTTTAACGCAACCATGTGCATGCACACATAAGCACATGTGCACATGCACACACACATACACACACACACACACACACACTCATACATAAACCTATGACTGTGTGACTTAATTACTTTTGAAACCATAAATTCTTTAAAAAAAATTTTTTTAAACATTTATTTATTCTTGAGACACAGGGAGAGACAGGGTGTGAGCAGGGGAGGGGCAGAGAGAGAAGGAGACGCAGAATCTGAAGCAGGCTCCAGGCTCTGAGCTGTCAGCACAGAGCCTGATGCAGGGCTCGAATGCACAAACCTCAAGATCATGACCTGAGCTGAAGTCAAACGTTTAGCCACCTGAGCCACCCAGGAGTCCCTAAACCATACATTCTTAAAAGACAGCTTTTACCCTCATCTTACAGCTGTGGCCAGCACTGACCAATCACTGTTTGCCTACATGAAGATCTATACAGGCCCAAGGGTTGTTGTACATTACCCAACTTCATGTGAGAGAAATGAGCCCCCCAAATGCAGTGTGAACCACCTTAGAGGTTAATCTAGGTAAAAGACCTGGCCAGTGAGGCCACTGGTCTTGAATGGAACCATCTCAGTCACAGAAGCTTCAACAGATTTCAACAGTTTTTAAAAAAGTGACTCCAGCATCCACACCAACAAATAAAACTTGTGAACCATGAAAACAATTTTGTCGGATCGTGAAAAGAGATCTGTGCAAGACAGAACAGGGCAATGAGCTAGAGTGTGATAAGAGGATGAAGTCGAGAAAGGTGTGCCACTCCTGAGGAGGTGACACACCGTGGAAGAAATCAACCATGTAAAACATAGGGGGCTAAATGTTCTTGGCAGAGGGAATTAGAAATGCAAAGGCCCAGGGGTAGGAATGAGCTTGGAGACTGACGTGGCAGAAAGAAGGCTATGGCACCTGGAGCGAGATGGGAGAGGAAGTAAATGGGAGTAACAAGAAGCTGAAGCCACTGGCAGAGGCCGAGTAAGAACCTGGGAGCACCTTCAACCGGACGGTCTCAAGCAGGAAGTGACTTAGTCTTACTTACGTTTTGGAAAGCTCACTCTGGCAAGTCATTCTATTTCTTTGAGTCTCTGTTACACCCTAAGACACAGCTAATACGCTTATTTTACAAGGCTCTTCATACAGATAAATTGGATCTTGGGCAAGAAGGCACCTGGGGCATACGAGGCACACTGAAAATGAGCTGAACCTCAACAAAGTGAGGGGATAGAGCACTGACTTCCCGGAGAGGAGGTAGGGGCTGCAGGTAATGGAGGAAAATGGGTCTCCTGATCCCTCACAGCACCAGCTCCTAAGAGAGACTGTGATTCCATAGCCGTGCCTCCCTCCACCCTTGATGGGACGGCTCATGCCTATGCTACAGCTGTGCCCCAACTAGCATCCTATGGTGGCTTCCAACAGGAAAACTAATTTAGTAGTATCACGCTGAGAAATCCATCTTCTTTTTTTTTTTTTTTTATTTTTTTTTCAACATTTTTTATTTATTTTTGGGACAGAGAGAGACAGAGCATGAACGGGGGAGGGGCAGAGAGAGAGGGAGACACAGAATCGGAAACAGGCTCCAGGCTCCGAGCCATCAGCCCAGAGCCTGACGCGGGGCTCGAACTCACGGACCGCGAGATCGTGACCTGGCTGAAGTCGGACGCTTAACCGACTGCGCCACCCAGGCGCCCCGAGAAATCCATCTTCTGATACCAACCTAACAGGTTAGCACACAAAGAATGGACTGCTGGTGACCACAGGGGTTAGCAAGACAGACTCCAGAAGACTGAGCGGTGTGCAAGCACTCTCCTCCCCCCCACCCCCACCCACTGCTGCCCTGCGGAGCCCAAGGAAGTGTGTGGATTGTTTCTAACAGTAACGACCCACATACGATGTAACAGTCAGGCAGTATCTACTCAAAATCACAACACAACCCATCAGTTCATTTTGTAGGATACGTCATATAGGTACAGAAACCCATAGATGAGGAGATCTGTGCAGAGATGTTCAGGGAATTTTGTCTGTGACGGCAAGAGATTGGGGACAATCTAGACGGCCATTGGAAGGGGATTACTGGCATCAGTTAGGGTACGTCCTCATCGTGGATGCACATTCTCTGCAGTTGATTAGAAAGCACAACTGATTCACCTGCACTGACAAAGAATAATTAGAGAAACACAGCACTACATGAGGAAGGCAAGATCTGTAACGGTGTCTACAGAGGGCTACCATTTGTGAAAAGGGAGTGAGTAGTATGTTCACCTACTGAGTGAGAGCTTTTCCTGCTGCCAGGCACTGGGGTTACAGCAGTGGGCAAAACGAGACCTGAGTACATGGAGTTGACAATCTGATGGAGAGAGGCAATCCGCATGAGAATCCATCACCAGGTGGTGATACAGTACAGATGCCAAATTTCTGCTTGAATTCAACTAAACCACGCAGACTTTCCAGCCTGTGACTGCCCTGCCTGATAAATAGTTTCATAAGGTCTAACCTGACACATATACAGACTGAATGATGGAAAACAAACAGCGCACCCCCCCCCTCCCCCAGGTAGGGAGACCAAAGAAGAAAAAATGCTTGCTCTGCATGCGGTACGCTGATTAATTATCACACGCATGCACCGCCTATTCAAAACAAGTAACTATCTTAAAATACATAATCATAGGAGAACAGAGTTGGCGCACAGAGAGAGGGGAGAAGGTAGATATGGACGGAGTGACGGTTCAGAGCTAAGAAGGGGTGGAATTTTTTAAATGCAAAAGTCAGCACAGACAGTGACAATAGTGCAGAAGGGTACGCTCAGCTGGAAACCAAAAGTAGCTTTTGCTTTGGGATTCAACTCAGTCCCCAAGGACAGCATAAACCCTAGACACAGATCAGGAGAGACCAGTGGTAACTGGGGAGAGACCTGGGCAGGACGGGATGCGGTGGGCTCTATGGCTCAGCTCACCAGTGCGCCTGCCCCAGATGACCCTCGTCATGGGGCTGATTTACACCGGACTCGCTGATACAAAAAGGGACTGCAAAAGGCCACATCCCATTGTCACCGTCCACATCTTCACATGAGCAAAACCTGCTGACGGATCTTTCCTGCAGGAAATGAAAACCCTCTGTTCCGGCCCAGAACAGAGAAGCGTCCAGGCAGCAAGGTCTCGTGGCCAGAGGCAAACTCGGCAGGGAGACGATCTTGTGGCACAGAGATGAGCGAGAGGGAGAAACAAGACGGGGTGACAGCCAGACAGACACAAAGACTAGACGTGAGGTTCCTGAAGATGCGGCCTGGCATGGAGCGGCCACTTATCCAGGGCGAGACACAAACCCAGTCTGCCCTGTTCTATGAGTGAGTGGCGAGGGACAGGAAATGTGTAACTTTGAACCTGGTCCACATTCCTGTTCTCTACTTCCTAGCTTTGTGCCCTGGGGCACACTGACGAACATCACTGATCCAGTCTAAAAGGCAGCTAAAAACAAGCCCTATCTGGGGCACCTTGGTGGCTCAGTCAGTTGGGCGTCCGACTTTGCCTCAGGTCATGATCTCACAGCTCGTGGGTTCGAGCCCTGCGTCAGCTCTGTGCTGACAGCTCAGAGCCTGGAGCCTGCTTCGGATTCTGGGTCTCCCTTTCTTTCTGCCCCTCCCCACTCACTCTCTATCTCTCTCAAAAATAAATAAACATTAGAAAAAAAATTTAAAAAAACAAGGCCTATCTGATTAGTGTCCTCATCTCAATTGCCTAGTTATTCATTTCAGCATGTGTGTCTAGCTTTTTATAGTACTCTGTATGCTTCTGCAAAATAGACTCCACCTAGGCAAATGTCCACATCCTTATTTTTCTGAGCCCAGAACTCTCAAGGTAGGCACATATTGTAGAAACAAGATAGTATTTAAGAATTATTGATTGTATCTACCTGAAAATTATTGTAAAAATGTAATGAGATGATGCATACGAAGTGTGCAACACAGCTCCTAGCATCTAGCAGACTCTTGATAAAGGCATTAGTCCCTGTCTGTGAATACCATGGGCAGGCAGCTTTAACAAGGGATAGCTAACTGAAAGAACAAAACCCGAACCCAAGGCACCCTTCCCTTGCCCATCTAGGGCTCTTCCCCTGGTCCCCAGGGACACCCTTTTGTTCTACATTGTGCTAGGCTCTTGGCCAGGACTGCCATTTTGCACAAACCCAAGGGGAAGCATTTGGATTGTATTCCACGAGCACTGTCTCCCACTGGCATCCGGGGTTGTGCAACATGGCAGCCCTCGCTTGTCCAAGTTTCAGGTTCACTGGGTTCTCACCACAACATCCGCTTCCATGGAACCCCACCTGGACTCTTCAAGGCCATCCGTCAGTGCCACCTTCCCTCCGCAGCAACCATCACTCCACAAGCAACTGGGCAGATGCACACCTACCTCTCCCCCTATTTTTCTGATTCATGAATCAATTAGTAATTATCAGGAATATCTGTGCCTTTACTGAGAAGATGGCTCTTACCGTTAATTGCAGAAAAATGCTAAACTAAATTTTTGAATGCTGAGATGATCTACCCAGGGCCAATGCCAAATAGAGCTCTAGGCTGGGGGGTGAGAGTCGTCTTAAAAATGCTCCAGGCTGCACCCCCCACCTTTTTTTAAGAGGAAAAATTGAAGCCCAGGGAGGAAAATGTATTTGACCAAGTCCACTGAGCTCACAGCAGCTCTCCTCACTATTCCTCATCACCAGTTCACCCTTCTGGACTCAGTCAGATGCTGAGGGACTTTGGATTCACCCGGGCCTCAACCTAAAAACCTTTTCAAGTAAAAAGCTGACATCAGTATCCAACCCTTCTTGGAGTGTGGAGACATCCTGTTTCCCTTTGGGACTCACCTCTCCCCATTTACGTTGGTGAGAGCATCAATCAAGGCTCCTGACCTCCTCAGGTCAAGGTGGGACCCACATCAACCCATCAGACTCATTCCCCCAAGAATTCACATCTCAAGGGGGAAAACACAAGTTCGGGGCTGATTTCACCCTGACTGCTGAGCGCAAAAGTAACTGCCCATCAGATCCTGCCTCCTTAGTCCCCAGAGCAGCCCTCCTTCCTATTCTCATAGAGGTGTGTTTTTTCAGAGCATCCTTGACACCGGCCAATAAATCATTTTTCAATCCGACCTAGCCAAGCGCTTTAAATCAGAGATCACAAATGCGAAAGGTCTACGGTGGAGAGGCAGGGAAAGGAAACACATAAAACCCTTTCAGCAGTCTACAGGGGCAGCCACATGGGGTGCACAGAGTGATAGCCCCCAAAGATGTCCATACCCTTATCCCTGTTACCTTGCATGGCAAAAGACCCAAGGACAGAGACCTGGGGCATACCACCAGAGACCTGCCTTCAGGTGACTTATGTCAAGTCAGTGGCAACAACTAGCTCACCCAAACAAGGAAAAAAAAAAAAAACTTGCTGATTCGGAAAGCAATTCCAATGTCTGAATATCCTTAAATTTGGAAAAACAGTTTGCCCTTCTGCACACTTTGCATTAGATTGATTTGCATGCATTTAACAGTGCTGTGTGAGTGTGCTCCTAAGCCCTTCACCTGCTCAATCATCCATTCACTGCATGACTTTGGCAAACATTTACTGAGCATGTACTACTTACCAGGCTCTGGCAATCGCAGGGGACAGGGAGGCCGAACTACTCAGCCCCAGCTCGCAGGGAGCTTAGGGTTAGGGTCCGCGTGGGAAATGGGCACCCAAGCAGACCCCCTCCGCCGTGTTCATAGGGCAGATAAACATCCAGCAGAATGCCTGGCACGTGACACGTGTTCAATATATGACAGCTACTGTTTATTTTCCTTTTGAAATCATTGCTGTCATCGTTATTATGAGATTGTGAGGATTAGGTCATGCATGTAAAGCATCCATCACAGTCTGGTGCAAGGCATTTCAGAGAGGAAAGCTAAGATAGTACTTCTAAGAAGAATCTGCGGGCACACTTCGATGTAAAGCCAAGACGCATTTATGATTAGCAGCATTATTTGCAAGTAAGACAACTTATCTACCCAAGGCAAAAAACAAAACAAAACAAAACACTGTTTGCTCTCAGGTGGATTAAACCCACCCCGCCCATGCCCCAATTCCTGATTCTGCTCATTTGCTTGGCAAATGCTTTCCTCTGAGACTGCGGCCAGATCAATTTGAGCCTAACTTCAGGACTCTGGGTGTCAGAAGCGGCTGCTGGATTTGCCTCATACTGACTTCCATGCCAAATTAGAAACCACCCCGAAGAAATGAAAAGTCTCTGTAGCTCCGTGCTCAGGGTCTGAAACCACAAAATTGTACTTTTTCCCCATGGGTGGCTGCTTTAGAACATTTAGTCTCCGATTTTCAAGGAAAATTTTTTTCACAGATGCCACTCTGGGCCAGAAGCGTGGGGGAAACGTTCAGTCTAGGAGATGTTGCTATAAAACAGCGATCTGCATTTTTCCATGTTGGAGATGGTTCATCAATAAAGAGGGAGAAGAACGAAGCGGGCTCACGTCACCCAGGCTGCTGAGCTCAGTGATGCTGGAGTTACAAAAGTGGTCCAGCTGCTGGCTGGTTGAGGCCCCCCTCCTCTGCAAGTCCCTGAGGATACACACAAACTGTCCCTACAGTTATACTTCACCTTCCTGCCAGGTACTGACTTCCTTATTCCTTGTCCACCATCCAGCCGGGGGTCCTGGCAATACGTGAGGACCCCCATGGAAACGGGCCCCAATGAAGCAGGGGGGCCTCCAGGATCCTACAAGAAGGAGAAGGTTTTCTCTATGCTACAAGAAAAAAAAAAAGACAGCCCTGAGTTGGGATTGGAGATACTGGGTACCAGACCTGGCTCCACCATGAACCCAATCTCTCTGGCCCCCAGCTTCCCTGTCTGTAAGAAATGGGGAAAAGAGGGAATAATCCCTGTCTGCCACCTTTAATGAACTATTTCAAGTGAAATACTGGACATAAACATTCAAAGCCCATCTCAGCCTTCACTGCACATGAGCATCATGTAGGGTACATTTTAAAAATTCAGATGCCTGGGCCTCACTTCAGAACCATGAAATCAGAGAGCATTCTAGGGTGGCTAATGTGCATGTGGGGTCGGGGGCCAGCAGGCAAGGAAAAGACGAGAGACTGAAGAAGCGGTGGGTCCTTCTCAAGGAGTGCTGCTAAGTGTGGCTCGTGGGCCTGTTCGTTATGGGTCCCTGACGAGATGATGCAGAAACCGAGGGTTTAGTGTCAAGAAACTCTCACAAAGAAATGTGGCACTGCTTCCTCGTCCAACTGGAGGATCATTTTGGTAGTAATTCATGTTTATTGCACGTTATAAATGTTTCAGACAATGAAGAATTAGTAATTTAAAAAATAAAAGTAGGGGCACCTGGGTGGCTCAGTTGGTTAAGCGTCCGAGTTCGGCTCAGGTCATAATCTCATGGTTCGTGAGTTTGAGCCCCACGTCAGGCTCTGAGCTGATTCTGTGTCTCCCAGTCTCTCTGCCCCTCCCCCGCTCACGCTCTATCTATCTGTCTCTCTCTCAAAAATAAATTTTAAAAAACGTTAAAAAAAAATAATAATAAAAAGCAGGGGCACCTGGGTGACTCAGTCGGTTAAGCATCTGAGTTCGGCTCAGGTCACGATCTCGCGGTTTGTGGGTTCAAGCCCTGCATCGAGCTCGCTCCTGTGAAGCCTGTCAGCACAGAGCCCACTTTGGATCCTCTGTGCCACTCCCTGCTTGTGCTCTCCCACAAATAAGTAAGTATTTTTTAAAAATAATAATAATAATAATTTTTTAAAATAACATTGAAAACAATTTAGAAGCACTGCTGTATGTAGCACTGGTTGACCAGCTGTGAAGTCAAGCGAACCCCTACCAAGACCCAGGCTCTGTCCTTCATTCGCTGCATGCATGCGCATGCTCACTGAAGCTCTTTGGGTCTACTTTCCTCATCTGGAAAATGAGAATCTGCATACCTGCTCTCTGCTCTTTTTCCAACAAGTCCAGGGGTCATTTATGTAGAAAACACCTTTACCAGTGCCAATACATGATGACCAATAAATCTAAAACAGAAGTCCTGCATATCACTTTAGTACAAGGGGGAAGTTGAATGCATGGGTACACAGTAGGTGCTCCATCAGTGCAAGGTTAGAGTCTTTTCCTCACTGAGTTTCTGCACAACCAAGGGGAATGTGGCCTCTGGAGCCAAGAGATCAAACGTGCTTACTAGCTCTAGGATACAAGGCGGGTTAATTAAGTGTTCCGATCCTCAGCTGCAAAATGAGGGTAAGTAATCACGGTGTAACCCGTGATGTTACAAGGATGAAATAAAATTAAGCGCGTATAAAGCACCATGCATAGTGCTTGGCCCCTGTTAAGTGTTGAGCAAACAGCAATGTTGTTCTGTAATAATACTCATCAGTGTCATCCCTCCTTCTCTCCCGCCAGGTAGGGCGGGGATCCTGGCTGCGGCAGCCCCAGCACACAGGAGCGTGGACACAGAGTCTGGACACGTCACTGAGCTGCTGTGGGTCTCAGTCAGGGCCCCTGCACTTCCACAGCCTCTGAGTGGTACCATCTGAGTGACTTCTCTCTCTCACCTCTCAGTACGTGCCAAACAGCTCACCCAACAGCCTCAGACTCATTAACATCTCATCGGTCGCAATGAGCTGCGATCCAGCAGGCAGGTCTCTGAGAGCAGGCCTTCCAGGGGGCAGGTGGCTGCCAGAATCCCCACAGAAGCATACCCATGGCCTTTAGGGACCAGCCACTCAGGGCGTGGGACAGGGAAGCCCAGAATTTAGGTCCTTTAAGAAACCAGAGGCAGCCACAGGAAGTAGGCGTTGAATGAGGGACTGAACGATACATGTACTGAGCATAGTCCCACTCCACACATATTTATTGAGCACCTACTATATTCCGGGTGTTGTGCTAGGTACTGGTGTGCACCCCTGAAGGGCACAGATGGAGTTTACAGTCCCGTGGGGGAGATCGATCAAAAACCAAGGGAACAAGCTCATCGAAACAGTCAGCATTTATTGACCACCTATCGTGTGTCAGACTCTGCCCTCCTGGATGACCCTATGAGGTCACGTGTATCATCATCCCCATCTCAGAGAAGAGGAAAATGGAGCCCAGGAAGTTGGCCCAATATCCCAGCCATTGATAAGTGGTGAAGCCAGGAGTCTAATCTCAGCGATCTGCCACAGAATGAACCACCAGCACACATCAAGATGGCAGGTTGCAACTAGGCTCATCTCATGCCACAACATAAACGAACGAAATGATGACCTCGGGTTGTTCGGGCATATTCCAGCTGCATTCCAAAGCTAGACACTGAGGCACTTCTGAACTGGGAGTAATTCGGCCAACCAAGCAGTGGTTCTATAAACACCACCAGAAGCCCAGTAGAAAACACTGGATAGATATCACATGGCCTATTTGCTATTTTCTCTAGGACGTGTGGTTTTTCATAATGCCTCTTCAGCGTCTGTATCATGATGACAAGTTTACAGATGAGGAAACAAAGGACAAGATTTGTTTGGTGGCCTGGCAAAATTTTAAAACCAGGAAGGGGACACACCAAGATTTAAACACCAACACAAACTCATTTTCTACTGTTACCACGGACGGTTGAGTACTGAAAAGTCCTCCGTAACCAGTGATGAAAGAAATAGGCAGGACAGAATTAACACAAGCAGAAAGCCTTCTCATATTTCCTCTTGCACTGGCTCAAGGGCCTCTCGTGGAAGGAAAGCTGTCAGTGTAGATTGATCTAAACGGGCATTGGTATCCTGCTAGTTGAACCTACAGACAGAAATAACAGCAAGTCCATGCGTTTCCATACGTACTCTGAAGAGATCTTTGATATACGGCCCTGGGAGGTAGGCTCTGGTGCCATTTTGCATATAAAGAAAATGAGATCCCAAAACAGTGAGAATAGTGATGACCAATATGCATTAAGCAAGTGCCTTACGCCAGGCACTTTACGCATTATGGCATTTAATCCTCTCATATGAAGCTGTCACAGTGCCCACTGTTTAGAAGAGCAGATTGGGGCTCAGAGAGGTGAAATGACTCACCCAAGATCATTTGGGTGGTCAGCAAGGCCTGAACTCTAACCCAAAGATACGCTCTTAACCAGCGAGGCCTCCTGCCTCTTCCCAGGACAGACAAGGGCTCAACCTGCGTCCATCAGACTCCTCGTGGACACCGGCCAGTTCATTTGGATTTGTGGCTCACAGAGACTCTTGTGAAGACTTTACTGATGCCATACACGGTCCTCAGCAAAGATGTGTTTCAGTCTCAGCCAACCTATGTCCCTGCCACATCTTTCCTGTCTCCTACTGCCTGTCGGAAACCACACGATGGACCACGGGGGCCTGGCTTTCAGACACTTTCATGCTGCTATCCCATCCAAGCCACAGAGTTAGAGTGGCATCTAGATGAGAGGCGTTGACAATGCTGGGAAGGCCCACAGTTGAGCACCACCCCGTACTCCCCACTCACTGAAGAGGTAGGCACAATAGCTTTCCCACTGCTTGGCATTATTTTATGTCAAGTGAGAGTCATTGAGTGGCATGGAGACCACTTGTCGTCACAGAATGGCTCTTTGGTTCATTGGTTGTTCATTTTTTGAGGAAACAAAGAGAGCTCTGAATTCAAACACAGCCTCCAACAAATTAACCCAAGAGTGAATGAGAAGGAGGTGAAGAGAGAGAAGGAGGTGAGAAGGAGAATGAGAAGGTGAAGGTGAGAAAGAGAGAAGGAGCTGAAGTGGGGGAAGAGTCTGGGAGACCAAAGAATTTGGCTGGGAGAGGGTCAGGGAAGAAGAAGAGAAAGGGAGGGGTGAGGAGGAGAGAGGGGAAGGGAGAAGGGTGGGAAGAGATGGGGGGAGACCATGGAGGAGAAAATAAAGAGACGTGGCAGAGATCGGGGGGCTGACAAGGAATAGAAATGATCACCGGTGCAGCTGAATCATGAAATTGCCACGTTTATTGGAAACGTGGCTCTGGGGTTTAACAAAAGGTGTAATGTCTCAACTTGCCAGATTGGGGAAACAGCAGGACTTCTGGAATCTGGTGAAGGAGGCCAGAGTGCCTTCCCATTTGACTCCAGGAAAGGGACAGTTTGCCCCAGAGGTGACAATGAGAACGCAAGGGTAGCATATCAGGCAGGGTCCACCCAAGGGTACTGACAACAGCCACCACCCCGCTGTCTCGGGTGGCTGCGACAGGCAGGCCAGGGGGTGCAAATGCTCCCCGGTGGACACACAGCCTTTTTTACAAGGAATCTTGCTGCAGACCCAAGAGACTCCCAGACCAGGGCTTTGGACAGGATTGCAATGACGTTATGTATCCCAGGCAGTGGAAGTTTCCTCCAAAGGAAACGGGAAAGCAAGAGGCTTCAGCAAGTCAGGCAGCCTCTCCGACTCACAACGCTGTCTCACTCCACACCATCGCTGCTCCCAGCCCTGCCTCCTTCCTGGTCATAACAGCTCTGTACAGTCAGTCACATAGAAAGCAGACACAAAGGCAGAAGGATGCGGAGAAGGTGTCCGGAACCCCCCACCCAGTGGCGACCACTAGGACACAACCCAGTGGGTTGAGAGCAGGGTTCAAATCCTGACTTCGGTTCTCACTAACTGGATGGTTTGGGGGAAAGGTACTTCACCTTCCGGGGCCTCTCTTTCCTCATCAGTTTGACGGAAGTAACAAAATACGAAACAATAAAACGCGGAGGCACTGTTTGGCACGTATAGGAAGCTACTGCTGTTATTTATTAGTGTTACTATTTGCACCTGTTCTTTCCTCTCTTGCACCTTCTCCCAGTTAATCTGTTTTCAAAGGGCTGTGGCCCAGTGAAGTCCCCTCTGATGGCTCTGTCCAGAATCAAAAACCCATGCACCAACATCCTAACCTTCCCTTCAGCCCTTCCCTGCTCTGCTTCTGCGTAGTGTTTACCAGTTGACATATTACACATTGTCCATATACTTAGGTCTCTCTCACCTTCCCCCCACCACTAGACAGGAGCCCCCGAAAAGAGACTTTTGCCTATTTTATGTATCTGCAGCACTCAGAGCTGAAAGAGAGAGAGAGAGAATATATGAGTTGCTTATAGCTCCCCCCAACCACGGCATCTGCACGAAGGTTTGCAGGACCTTACAAAGCAGCTGTCCATATTACAGATGAGGAAACCAAGACCCAGGGAGGAGATCTTGTCCAAGATCTCACAGCAAAGTTTAGCAGTTCGGCCGGCAAGAACACCCCGATACCAATGGTGGAATGTGGCGCATTTCCCCTCGGTGCTGCCTCGTCTCAGAAACGACTTCCGTTATCGAAGCAGCCCGGCTCCCAGTCCTGGGTCTGCAGCAACTAGCTATGTGAGGTTGGCGTGTCCCTCAGTGATTCCATCTGGCCATCTGCAAAATGGGACAATAAATCCTGCTCTTACCATCAACTGGTGCTGCGCTGAGCATCGGTAGGACATTTTGGAAAGTTTCTTGGCTTCCGTGGTGGGAAGGGAACCTAGTCACACAAGAGGAGCCCTTGCTGGTGTGCTACAGGGAGTGCTGAAGTCAGCGTGCTCCCAGCGGGGGCTGGCCCAGTGCCTCAGTGACTTCCCATTCAGGGACTCCCCGGCCACTTGTCACAAGCAAGGGGATGCTGTCTCAGTAAAGGACAGGACCGAAGATGCTGCTGCTCCCACGAACCAAGCACTCTCTCTGCTTGGCTGTGTTCCTGCCCTTCCTCTTCCCAGGCATTCCACAGACACCGTGTACCTTACCCTCCGTCCATCCCCCCTGCCTTGGCCTGGACAAATCTCTCCAGGAAGCATAGCCTTTCACATCCACGCAGGGAAGAGCTCTACTCTACAAGATGCCCTAAAGGGCGGGGCTCACACACCTCTGGTTTTCTGGCAAGTCGCTGGAAATGCCATCATTATCGCTGGTGGCTTTTTCTCTGTATGGCCCCAGGCCATACCTGTGCCAAGCACTCCACACGGCACACAGTACCACTCACTCCTACAACAACTCCATGAGGCAGGCACTGTTGTTACACCATTTCAAAGATGTGGGAACAGAGGCACAGAGTGTTTAATTAAATTCCCCCAAATTCCACAGTCAGTAAGTGGCAGGGATGATTTAAAGCCAGGCATCCAACATAGCCAGAAAAGAGTAGGACGGTGATAGCGATCTGTCCAAACTACGTGTGTGCTCCCGTTTACATGAATAGTATGGCCTTGTCCCTGGAGGCAGTTGCCTAGCCCAGAACTACATTTCCCAGCACCCCGTGCACCTGGGTGTGGCCATGTGACTCATTCTTACCAATAGGATGTGAGCCAGAGTTTAAAAAGGTAAGATTTCTCTTCTCCTTCCTTGCTCCATCAGCTGGTGTGGGACATTCTAAGGTACTGAAGGATGGCAGGGCCACAAGACGATAGGGACTGCCTTCCTAAATCCCCACATGATGGTAAGCTTCCTGCTGACCTGCACTGCACCATTGGATGAGCAAGAAATAACCTTGATTGTTAAGTCAGAGGTCAACCAACTTTTTCCAATAACAGGCCAGAGAGCAACTACGTGCAGCTGTATGGTTCCTAAAGTCTCTGTCACAATGACCCAACTCTGCCATCGTACCACGACGAAAGCTTCTTCAGGCAATCTATATATAAATAAACACGTGCAGCTGTGTTCCAATAAAACTTTATTTACAAAAAAAAAAAAAAAAAAGACAACGGGCCAGACTTGGCCCACAGGCTGGAGTCTGGGAAACTCTGTGTTAACCCACAGAATTGGGGAGGGGGGGAGCATTGGTCTTTGTGGCTGTTAATCAAGTAATATGGGGCAGGGGAGAGGAATGATCACAGTCCTCAGTTCCCTGGTCACCCATGACCATACACACGTCCCCATCCTTCCTCCCCAAAGCTCGAGCAGGCCATGAATCCAGGCCATAGGCTTCACTGCCTGTGGAAAACCAGAAGGGGGAGTCCCCAAAGGGGACCCTCCATTTCCCAGCCAATTCACACAGCTTCCCAAAGGCTGCACTCATGTAGATTCAAATGAAAAAGGGCATTTTTAAAAAAGAGGACAGAAACGCTGAATAAAACACTAAATAGGAAAACCCAACGCAGCACTTAAAAGTTAATGTCCCAACATTTATTTGGGGATGAAGCATATGTCTCACTTCATCTGTGGTTAAAAAGTTCCCTGCCTTACTCGTGCGGTGGCTTTTTGGTTGTCTGCACAACGCAGCCAATGAGAGTAGAAACTGCACCCGGCGATGGGAACGGAGCGCAGGAAAGGTGCCGCACCTGACTGCCCTCAGGCGGGAAGGAATCCTTCCAGAGCCTCTCCGATTCAAATGCACATTCTTGCCAGACGTTTCCTTTTAATCATTAAATGCCATACAACGGCGTTTCTCTCGTCACTCAGCTTTCCTGCCAGTTCTGGCAGAAAATATAATAGACACGTGCTGAGTTTCCCCACCTCTGCTCCAGACGGGCGATGCGATCACTTAGCGACATCTTGACAACCAGGATGTGGCCTGTCAGATGCGGTGGCCACGGCTCTCTGCAGCCAGGTGCTCCGTGGGCAGGGGGATGCGAAATCCCGAGGGTATTCGTTTTGGTCCCCTGCCCACACTTTCTCCTGCAGATCCATGCATCCCGGGAAGGTCCCAAACAAGGACCAGGGCATTTTCAGACAGAAAGGTGTGTCTTTTAAAGCTTATTTTTTTTTAAGTTTATTTATTTATTTTGAGAGAGAGAGAGAGAAAGCGGGAGAGGGGCAGAGAGAGAGAGGGAGAGACAGAGAATCCCAAGCAGGCTCTGCACTGTCAGTGCAGAGCCCGACTCAGGGCTCAAACTCATGAGCCGTGAGATTGTGACCTGAGCCAAAACCAAGGGACCGATGCTCAAGTGACTGAGCCACCCAGGTGCCTCCAGACAGAAAGGTTTTATCTCAGGTTCTTTCCGCGTGCATTCTGTCTTTTTCTTTCGCACGTTTATAGTGATGTGTTACAAAGGGGCCTATCTTCCTTCCTTGTCTTCTTTCTAGCCATCTCCCCCCGCTGTTTCTCTGCCGAATCTCTGCTTTTGGGCCGGGAGGCATTACCTAGAAATGTAAGTGCAGCGTGATCATCTATTCACTCAGCAAACAGTTACTGACATCTACAATCTCTGAGACTGTTTGAGGCTCCGGAGATACAGCAGTGAGCAAATCACAGTCACTACCAATGTGCCTACATTCTAGCGGGGAAAACAAAACATTTACAATGTGTCACCCAAAAACTTAAAAAGCAAAGCCTCTTCCGTTTAACATCTCCTACACTGTTCAGGGGGTGGGGTCCGCCATCCCGGCTTCTGGCATTAAAATATGCTAATGTTCATGGGGCCAGGTAGAAATCTGAACTTGGGAAAACGGTGCGGGGGCCTCAGAACTGGAGATTGAAAGGCCTGGGCTGGAGTCCTTCTGCCACTGAGTTCACATCATTTCCCAGTTTCCACAGGCTTCTTTTCGCTCCCAGAATAGAATCTAACTCCTCGACATGGACTTCAGGCCCCACGTGATCTGCTTCTGCTACTTCTCCACTCATACCTTTTATTCCCTCTCTCTGATCCACTGGCTTCTTTCCTGTTCCACACATACAGAGCCTATTCCCACCTCAGGGCCTTTGCACCTGCTGGGCCCTCCACATGACTGCTCTTCCTCAGACACCCACGGGGCTGCCACATTCACTTCCAATGTCCGCATTTTTAAGAGGTCTTTCCTATCTAAATGGACAGTCGATATGCTATTGTCTTGCCCTTCTGCTATGGACTGAACGTTTGTGTCCCCCCAAAATCCATGTTGAAATCCTAACCCTCCATGTGATGGTATTTGGACCTGGGGCCTTTGGGAGGCGATTAGGTCTTGAGGGTGGCACCTGTGAATGGGATCAGCGCCTTTACGAAAAGACAGAAGAGCTTTCTCTCTCTCTCTCCCCACCCCCGCCCGTCCCTCTCCCTCTCTGCCCTCCACCATGGGAGGACACAGCAAGGAGACAGCCATCTGCAACTGAGGAGACGGGTCCTCACCCAGAAGTAAATCTATTGGCACCTTGACCTTGGACTCTGCAGCCTCCAGAACTGAGAGAAGTAAGTGCTTGTTGTTTAAGCCACCAAGTCTATGGTAACTTGTGGCAGCAGCCAGAAAGGGCTAAGACACCAGCTTTCAGCTTTTCCATCCAGCCCGCATCACTCCCTGACACGTTATCTGCACTCGCTGGCCTCTGTGGCCTGTCCTCCTTCTCTAGAACATCAGCTTGTGAAGGCTGATCCGGGGATGACGAATACCATTCAGCAGCTGGAACTCAACATGCCCACTCTCCTCACCTCCTGCCAGCTTTCCATGTGGCTGTCCAAAGGTGCTTCGAGAAGGTATCTCTGATGCTTACCACTACCACCACCCCCCCCCCGCCCCCCGCCACGGCTGTGAAATCTTCGCCAGCTTCTCTCTCCTCTTGGAATAATGATGTAACTTCCCAAGGTGGCCTGCAAGTGCCTGGGCCTCCCTACCTTCACCCTCACCCTTCAAATAGCAGAGTCTTCTGTGGCATGTTTTTCAGACTTTATATTCGCTCCAGTCCCTCCTGCCACAGGGCCTTTGCCCAGGCTACTCGCACCACCTGGGACACTCTTCTCGCCTCATCCAGTCACCACCTCCTCGTCTTCATATGCCAGCTTCTGTCCACGTCCTCAGGCAACCTCAGACCTCCCCGACGGGTCAAAGCCCCTATCACCTACTCTTACAGTGCCTGTGGTTTCACAGGACTTAGTATAGGAATTGTATTTTTATTTAGGTGACACTTTTTCTCGTGTCTGCCCCCCTCTTCTGGACTGTAAGCTCCACGTTAGCAGAGAGACTACTGCTTTTACTCCCTGTTGTACACTCAGAGCCCAGCACATAGTAGGCTTTCCAGAAATCCATGAACAAATAGCTAAAGGAACATGATTTTCAAACAAGCTACTTAATGCTTAACGAGCCCCAAACAGTAATAGCAGTATGGGGGGGGGGGCATTGATGAGATAAAACTTAAAAGTTAGGACGATGCTTTGTAAAATGCAATGGGTAGGGCTGGACAAATTAACTGGTTACTTAAAGACTCGGGCCCAAGCATCTCTACACCTCCCCTCTGACCCATCGAATCTGAAGGCTTCCAGAAGACACCTGAGCCCAAATACCACTTGTGCTCAGTTTCCTTAGCAGACTTTTGCTCTATTAAAAGTCAGTATATCAGGGGCGCCTGGGTGGCTCAGCCGGTTAAGCGGCCGACTTTGGCTCAGGTCATGATCTCATGGTCCGTGAGTTCGAGCCCCACGTTGGGCTCTGTGCTGACAGCTCAGAGCCTGGAGCCTGTTTCAGATTCCGTGTCTCCCTCTCTCTGACCCTCCCCCGTTCACGCTCTGTCTCTCTCTGTCTCAAAAATAAATAAACGTTAAAAAATTAAAAAAAAAAAAAAGTCAGTATATCAGAGGCTCTCCTCACCAACCCAGCAGGTTGGGCATTCACCACGTGTTCTAAGTGCTTTGTACAATGAACGCATTTAGCCCTTGCAGGCTATCATTATCCTCGTTGTACAGAGTGGGAAACTGAGGCATGAAGCAGCGAGAGCACTTTCCAACATACACGTAACTAGAAAGTGGTGGATTTGGGGTTTGAACCCAGGCCTTCAAACGCTAGTCCCTGCAACCATCGTGCAGTAGGGCGGAACCCACGCGCAAATGACAAACAAGGAAACTGAGGCCCAGACAGGGTTAGTCACACGTTCTACCTGACTCCCAACCAGAACTCAGAATATGAGACCAGTGTCCAATGCCCTAGCCAATGGGGACCCCCAACCCATCACCATGCTATCCTGCCCAGCACACCAGGATCCCAGGACCCTCCCAATGCCCCAGCGAGGCTGCACCTATGGGTGTGTTTCACCTGCACTCCTGGGTATACGTTTGCATCTGTGCTGGGCCATTCCTGTGACCTGCCCAGGTGCCTGTCCCTGGTGTCCCCACCTGTCATGTCAACCTTGGACTGTAATTCAACTCCATCAACATTCACCAAGATACTACCGCACGTAACTGGGCAGAGAGGGAGGGTTACAGTCAGGCCTGTGTTCAAATAATTCATTCCTTCACTCCTTCATTCATTTGTTCAGTTGTGGAAGCCTGGCCAAATGATGGGGCTTCCTGATACACTCGGGGTACCAAGGAGAACCCAAGAGAAAGGGACGCTGCCATCAGCAACTCAGAGCCACTAAGACACTAATCACATGAACAGACAAGAGAACTGGCTTGCAGTGATGGAAATCAGCAAGGTGATGTGGCAGGAGGAAACTGAGTGGAAGGTTGGAGAGATCTTTAAAACAGGGCTGGGATCGGTCCCCGGACAAGTTCCATGCCTTTGTGCAAGTCTCTTAACCCTGCGAGCCACGGTTCCCAAATCCATGAGTGGGGACGGTAACATCTCTGCATATGTATAATGGTCAGAAATGAAAGCTACGCTTTTGTTAAGCCAGGTACTAGGCATTCAAGTGTGAACAGGACACTGTCTGCAGCCCAGAAGGGGAGACAGACCACAGGAAGGCGTGTGGCACCAGCATTAAGGGGACACCACAATCAGTCCCCTCTGGAGCCCTGCCCCCTGCTCCTCCCAATGCAGCCTTCTATGCCCAGTCCAGGCCTGTTCAGCCCCCACCAGAACCGGCGAGCTCTCCAGCCCCAGCCAGCCTGGCAGCCAACCAGAAGAAAGGCACCCACCTCCTCCCACCTCGCTGGGTCACCGAACAAAGAGGAGACAGAGGCAGATGGGTGCACTTTCGGCCCCTTCCTTGGTTTTTCCCTCTTGCCCCAGGCCAAAAAACCAGCAAGGAGAACCTGCTGAGAGTCCTCACAGGAAGAGGCCAGACGTTGGCAGAGATGGATGTCTTCATGAAGCCAGGCTGCCATAAGAGCCGAGATTAGCAGGGTGACGGGGAGACAGGGCTACGTCCCGTCTGACCAAATCATACTGCTCCAGAGACAACAGCCCGTCATTCTCTGCCTTCGGGCTGCATCGGTGATCAGGGCAGCTTAGCAAATTGGGTCAAAACCGACCCAGATATGATAGAGCCAGGCTCTGACGGGGGAGGAATCATGATTTGTTGGCTAGTGGTCAAGGTCAAGAGACAAAGGAGTCACTCATCTTTTAATAGCCCCAGGTGGGAGAAAACGGGTATATCGATTTAGCAGGTTTGCTGGCTTGTGGCCTTCTTAAAGACCGCCCAAATCAAGGCAGTCCTGGCATTGGAACTACACACATAAGTGCACACACACACACATGCACACACATACAGACACACATGCGTTGCATACAAACAGATATAAACATGTGTGTATAGACACATGCATATGTATATAGAGTAGAGACACGCGTATTGTACATAGACATGTGCAAACATTTATACATAAATACACACGTGTGTCTGTGTAAAGATATACACGCATATAAACAGAGGGACATATGTATATACAAAGACACACATACATATAGAGACAGACATACAGATATGCACACAGACATACACCTATACAGACAGACATGTATATATGCAGGTGCTGGTGCCATATTCTACATCGGTATCTCCTCAACTTCCATCGTTCGGACACCATCTTTGTGATTTTTGCCGTGGGTGCAAACCACCTATTTTATTAGTCACATGATACCTTTTTTAAATTGAGTTGGGTTTCATCTCAATCAATTTATTCTGAAAGACAGTCAGTGAAAAACCAGCACCATTCACCATGACACAGAGGCAGCCATAAAAATAAATACAATGGATACAAGACAATGCTGGAAGATCCCAGCTGGGGACAGGAGCCTCAGTCCCAGATCTACCAATGGTTTGTTAAGAAGGGAGGGCAAGGGGCGCCTGGGTGGCTCAGTCGGTTAGGCGTCCGACTTCAGCTCAGGTCACGATCTCACAGTCCGTGAGTTCGAGCCCCGCATCGGGCTCTGTGCTGACCGCTCAGAGCCTGGAGCCTGTTTCAGATTCTGTGTCTCCCTCTCTCTCTGACCCTCCCCCATTCATGCTCTGTCTCTCTCTGTCTCAAAAATAAATAAACGTTAAAAAAAAATTAAAAAAAAAGAAGGGAGGGCAAAAGCTGGGGCAGGAGGTGGGAAACCTCCAAGTAAGACCTTCTCCTTGACCTGATCTGGAAAGAACTGGGCAAGAACTGAAATGGGGGTCTGTGATTGCGCCGATCTAATGTGGTGCTGGCCTAAGCCCCTGCCTTCATCTCGGGAAGCACCTGTCTGCGACCTCCGCTGGGGGAAACGGGCCGCGGGCACATCCCCAGGGATGTGTCGGGTGGCGCATCCTAAGGGGTTGAACCGGTCTGAGTGTCACTCGCACCAATTACCCAGCGACGCGTCCTCCTACCATAATCGTCCTGAAACTCCTTCAGGGGCTCCCCCGATTAAGTCTGAGCTCTCCTGGCTTTAGAATCCTTTACAACTTGACAACTTCTTTGGCTTTGTCCTCACTTCCCACCGTGTGCCTGTGCTCATTTCCTCTCCTCTTCATGTGCTCCGCCCCCAGGCAAACAGGCCACTCCGCTTCCAGACACACATCTCAGGCTTCCACACCTCCCTGCCTCTGCACCATCTGACGTGTCCTTCCCTGCTCCTCCTGAAGCCCTGCCCATCCTCCAAGGTGCATCTAGAAGGCCACCTCCACTGGGAAGCTTCCCCTGCCTTCTCCCGGGTCTCACATACCCTAGGCCAGTGGTTCTCAAACTTGGGCATCTGGCGGCACCACTGGGGGTTTCCAGTGCGGGACGTCTGGGGAACTTGCACTCCCAGGAGATGCTGATGCTGCTGGTCTGGGGACCACACTTGGAGAACCAGTGCACTAGGTAATTAATACATTTCCGCGGAATTTAATCTCCTTTCTGCCTCCTGGTTCAAGGTGAGAGTGGCAACCGCATGGTTGGTCAGATCCCCCTGCTGACAACCCCTCGCTTGTGACCCTGAGGTCTGAGGGTCTCTCTGAAATACACCAGGACCTCCTCTGTTCGTAACCACTCTGCGTGCCCTGATATATTCATTCCTGGGGCTCACACAGCAAAGATCCACCAACTGAGTGGCTTAAACAACAGAAACATATTCTCTCACAGTTCTGGAGGCTCAAAGTCCAAGGTCAAGGTGTGGGCAGGGCTGGTTCCTCCCAAGGCTGGGAGGGAGAATCTGCTCCAGGCACCTCTCCTGACTTCTGGGAGCCTCAGAAGTTCCTTGGCCTTGTAAACGGCACTCTCCCATATAGGCCGTAATAAAAATATCAGTACTCGCTTATTTTTAATTTAAAAACAATTTTTTTAATATTCATTTTTTTGAGAGAGAGACAGCGAGCAGGGGAGGGGCAGAGAGAGAGAGGCAGACAGAGAATCGGAAGCAGGCTCCAGGCTCTGAGCTGTCAGCACAGGGCCCGATGCGGGGCTTGAACTCAGGAGCCATGAGATCATGACCTGAGCCGAAGTCAGACGCTCAACCGACTGAGCCACTCAGGCTCCCCAGTACTTCCCTGCTTTTTAAAAAAAACTATATGTGTCTTCACATCATCTTCCCCCTGTACATGTCTGACTCTGTGTCCAAATTTCCCCTTTTTCTAAGGACACCAGTCATTTCGAATTCAGGCCCACCCTCATGACCTCATGTGAACTTGATTCTCCCTGTAAACACCCCATCTCCAAATGAGCTCCTACCTGGGGTCCTGAGGGTTAGGACTCCTACATGTTTTGGGAGGCTGGGGGACACAGGGGGACCCATGATACCCCATCGGGTCACCTCCGATCCCAGGAGACCCATGCTGTGGAGACAAACAACTCACTTGCCTTGATGACACATCATCACACAGGTGTCCCTTGTCACCAGTCCAAAGCATCGGGGTTTGGGCGACTGGAGAATTCTGCTCGGGTTAGCAAAACTGAACTGTTCGTGTAATTGTGCAATGTGCTGACCTGGTTGGTAACTTAAATGAAAGGGTGCTGGCAGCCATGCAAAACGGTGGATGCACATCTCACCAATGCTTGTCTTTCCAGAGCTTTCTTCTTGAAACATAAAAAAGACCCTGTTATGTAACTGCGTTCCGCTGCACTGAGTTAACTGAGCCGATTCTGAGCCCTTCTGTGGAGGCAATGATTGCCTCCGGCTTGCCTGAAGTGAGGACCCCTGGCCTGGGCCAGCCCCGCCCCCTCCAGCTCACCTGCCTGTCCATGTGCAGAGTGATCTAAAACCAAACTTGACCCTGACACTCTCCTGCTGAGAACGAGTTAGGAGACCCCCCACCCTAAGATAAAGTCTAAACTGCTTAGCAGGACGGTCAAGGGTCTTCCTTCACCGGCACAGGACAGCCTCTCCTCCCATTTCCAAGCCCTTCCCCACACTGGCCAGTCCTTCCAGAAAGACCCAGCTCCCTGCAGCTCCTCTCACATTACCTGGAATGCCTCTCCCTCCTGCTTTGCCCGGACCGGGGTTTCTCAACTCAGCACTGTTCACATTCAGGGCTGGTAATTCTGCCTCCTGAGGGGCTGTGCTGTGCCTTAGAGACCAGCGGCAACTCCTCCCCAACCCCAGTATTGACAAGCAAAGATGTCCCTAGACATTGCCAAACGTCCCCTGGCCTGGGTAATTCCAAGTGGTCCTTTAAAAATCAGGGCCGTGTCACCTCCTCCAGGAAGCTCTCCAGGCCCCAGGGTGCAACGTCCTGTTCTCACTGTGTCCAGCACACTGCTAGGTGTTTACTTTGGGTCTCCCCCAAATCAGAAGGAACCACGTCTGCTTCTATTTTGCGGCCCTGGTGCTAACAGGGTGCCTGCCCAGTGGGAGGCAGATGCCATTTGTGTACCAAGCAAATGAAAGACCTGGAAGGGGGGGCAGGTCCTGCCCACCCCTCCCCCCACCGCGCCCCATGCCAGGACTGAAAGAGGTCGCAAGGCGTCTGGGACGTTTCTTCTGAGCTATTCTCACGCTCCCCACTCAAAGGCAAGTAAGGAGCTACCTACCCGAGCCAACACCAACCAGCTCTCTATTCCCGGGGCTCAGATAAAGGTTGCCTCGTTGCAACTACACTCACTAGGTTTTCTTTTCTTTTCCTTTTTAAACTTTCAAAGATAGGGCTGCTTCTTCTTCTCTTTTTTTTTAAGGCAAGAAGCTGAAGTCTCCAAGGCTTTTGCTGAGGCTAATCTCCCCAGATGCAAAGATGGGAGCAAGGCTTATCAACGCTGCCACCTACAGAGTGGTGTGACGGCAGCCTTGAGCTCCACCGGAGCAGGAACAGGCTGGAGGGGCCAGGTGAGGGCCCTCCAGGACCGGGGTGCAGGGTCAGCACCAGGGAGGTGGGGGGGGGGCGGCTCCTGGCCCCTCCACTAGCAGGAGGCGACTGTCTCACAGAAGAGCTCAGAGAACAGGGCACTGGGCAGAAATTGTCTCCTCTCGGCTACGAAGATGTTGGGCTAAGAGGGGGAGAGAGAGAAGAGCTCTTTCTCCACTCACTCAAAGGAAGGGGGGGCGCACACACACACTCATACAAAGCCAGATTCACACATACACACACACACACACAGAGGCCCACGCACATACCACACATTGCAGGCAAAGCACAACACACGTTTGCACACACGTTCACACGGACACACGGAGACACAGAGGACACTCACGCATTCGTGCCTCTGGTTGTCTTTACATCTGCCTCTGTTCCTCAGGAGGTCATTCTGGAGGCTGAAATACAGCCATGGGGGGGTGGGTGCGGGGACACAGCCGGGAGGCCCCACACTGCTTCCAGGTGAGGCGTCCAGGCCAGGTAAGCTTCCCTTCCGCCTCAGGTTGTTGGTGGTTTGGGTCTGGGTTGTGGTTGCAGCAGAGGGTTTTCTCTGTGCTTGCTGTGAGCCTTTTCCAGCCTCTACACCCGATGCCAAAGCATCTTGACAAACTGATCAAGGGTGACGCCTTCTGTCCTCCCTCCGGTGCTCTATTCCCATCCCCGAGTGAGCTCCAAGGGAGAGGCTGGGGTTCCAGGTGTTAATTAACAACAATGAATGGGTTTTTACTTCAATAAACCTTATCATCTTTGTAATTAAAAAAAAAAGTGAATTCACTTTTTAAGACCTTGCTTCTGCCACGAGACCGTCCCAGTCTTACAAGCTAATTCTTCGAAGCTAATTGTTCTAACAACCAAGCCTACAAAAGCTGGAACGCAGAGTAGGAACTCCAGGGGGAGAGATGTGCAAAGTAAATCTTAATCAGTTTTGAATCCTATTTCCAAATCCACTGGGTGGGGCGTGGGCTTGGTGATCAGGGAGACTCTTCAGTAAAGGTTCAATAAAATGACAAATTCTTTTGTAAAGAGATTACTCACTGCTGTACCTACTCCCTAAAATGAAATTATTATATAAAAAGCCTGACTTTGAACAAGCTAGCCACGTTTCTCAAGGCAAGACGCTGGCCCCCAAGCTGGCTGAAACACAATCTGAGTGGAGCCTCTTAGAGGCTACTGGTCCTCTGGGGAGTCACTTTATGCCTCCGAACTTGTTCTTTCATCTGTAAAATGGGGATATTATTGCCTCTCCCAGAAGCGTCATAAGGGTTAAAAATATGCATGTGCTGTGTGTGGTATATATTAGGTATTCAATAAACGCTAGCTAACACCTTTGGTATCATCACGATCCTCACCAACCCCAACCCCATCTCTGCCAGTAAATCTTCCAGTTTAAAGCCTACCTCCTCCATGAAGTCTCTCCATGAAGGTGCTTATTCGAAATAAGCCAGTTCCTTCTATAATCTACACCCACCCTTTGGGGCTTTATCTGTCCCTTTCCTGGGACCCATTTAGCTTTCTAGATTGTGCTACAGTCCCCAGTATGTCTTACCAGAATTACCGGGGTCTGTGCCTAACTCACCCCCGCGGCTCCCTCAGCACCCAGAACGATGAGATGCACATGAGCACTCCATGTGGGCCACTGAGTCAGCAGTGGTAACGGCTTGGCAAACAGGGTGGCTGGTTCCCCGACGTGCACTCCACCCCTGACCAGCAGACCACTGTTCTAAGACAATCATGAGGTTTCTGTTGCATCACCCATGTGGTAGTTTTAAAACATGTCCACAAAATATTCACATACTGCTCCCCCTTCAGAGGGCGGAGCCGGATCCCCTCCAATGCGGTCAGTGATTCACTTTTCATAGACAGAACGTGACAGAAGTGACAGTCTGGGGCTTCTGAGATGATTCACAAAACCACTGTGACTCCCTTCTCTCTCTCATTCTGAGGGAAGCCAGCTGCCATGACACGAGGACATTCAAGTAGCCCCCATGAAAAGGTTTCCCAAGGGAAGAAGGGAGGCCTCCTGCTAACAGCTGTGCGAACAAGCCATCTTGGCAGCAAGGGTTTCCACCCTGGTCCAACCCCTAACCAACTACAACCCTAACCAATGCACCAACCTCAACTTCATGAAATACCCAAGCCAGACTCCACCAACTAAGTTGTTCCTGAATTCCTAACCCACAGAATCTTGAACATAATAAATGTTTGTTGTTGCAAACAGCTAAGTTTGGGGATTGCTTGTTACGCGTCAATACCTAGCTAACACAGCCCATCAGTACGTGGTTCAGAAAGTTGATCCAGTCCTGGATGATACACTTAGAGGAAGCTACTGAGGGAGAGGGGTCTGCAGAAGCCTATTTACTCATTCCTCAGGGAGCCACAGGAAGATAAAGTCTCTCTTCTGCTACGAGATGTTTGTGTCTGGATGTGATGCCGTTTGGTACCAGAAATCCATTGGTCCCAGCTTGTGAATGGAGCCAACACCAAGGATGGCCGGACAGAGAGAAGGAAGGAAGCTGGGTTCTTGATGATGACAGTGAACCACTGAGTCCACCAACCCCAGAAGCCTGATCTACTCCAGTTTCTGGTCACATGAGATAATAAATTGACACACTGTACAAGCTACTTCAAGTAAACACACTCCAACCCATTCAAAGAGCTACATGTAATCCCTACCTGTATTTTACATTAAATACTATGCTTGACACTTCCCACAGATTATTTCTAATCTCCCTAGGATCCTGCAAGTGAGGATCCTTATCCTTATTTTAAAGATGAGGGGGGTGCCTGGGTGGCTTAGTCAGTTAAGCGTCTGATCATTATTTCGGCTCAGGTCACGATCTCATGGTTTGTGAGTTCGAGCCCCACGTTGGGCTCTGGGCCGACAACATGGAGCCTGCTTGGGATTCTCTCTCTCCCTCTCCTCTGCCTCTTTCTCTTTCTCTCTCTCTCTCCCTCCCTCTCTCAAAATAAACTAATAAACATTTCGTTTTTAAGATGAGGAAATTGAAGCCCAGAGAGGTCAAATAACTTGTATGAGGTTCACACAGCTAATGAGAGGCACAGCTGGGATTCAGCAATTGCCCGTACTGAAACTCCAGGTCTATGTTCTTCCTGACATACCATGCCGATGAGCACACAGAATGAGAAAACACTTCTCCAAGATTCACCCAGACGGGCAGCTAGGACTACGTCAGCAGCAAGACTGAGCCTTAAGCGCTAACTTCTTATCTTTGTGTGCAGCTGAACTCTGCCCTCTGCCATGCTGCCTCCCAGAGCTGGACAGGTCTTGATGTGATTCTCTGCTTCTCACTATATAAGGTATTATTTCTAAATACCCTCCAAAGACACCACCTACCTTCAATGATCTCAGCTGGGTACGCTTCTGCAACCACTGCAGCCCACAGAAGGCTCCCCACTCTGAAATCCTACTGTATGAAAACCGGAACCACATCGTTTCATGCTGAAAGGGTTTTCAAATTGCTTCAAGCATGCAAACCTGCCTCCATCACCCGAGCTGTCTGCTTCGTAAGATCAGATCGCTGTGCAGAATGCTTCTCGCGTTTGGCTTCCAATGTAGGTGTCAAAGTATTAGGCATAATGTGGGTACCTAATATACGTTTTCACACTGTCTGATTGATGGAAAGCGGCTGCAATATTTTTTAAATCATGTCTACATGGCTTTTTTGCTGCATCAGAAACTCGAACCTGCCTGCCCTCCTTTATGTTCTCTCCCCTATGCCTTTGCTCAACCCTTGTGAAGTCTTTCCTAATACCATCCTCAACCCCCAAATCAAGTTATTTTCCTTCTAGGCTATCATTGTATTCTATATATCTTTAATAAAGCAAGAATTGTATTACTTGGGACACCTAGGTGGCTCAGTCAGTTAAGCATCCAACTCTTGATTTTGGCTCAGCTCATCATCTCATACAGTTGTTAGATTAAGCCCCACATTAGGATCTGCACTGGGCATAGAGCCTGCTTGAGATTCTCTCTCTCCACTCTCCCTCTGCCCCTCCCCACTCATGCTTTCTCTTGAAAGAGAGAGAGAGAGAGAAGAAAAGAGAAAAGAAAACAATCCTATCACTTTATGATTATCTGCCCTTGAAAAGCTCTTGGTGAATCAGGTATGTGAAACAACAATAACAACAACAACAACAACAACAACAACAACATATTTTCAATTCCCCAAGTACCAAAGGTTGATATTTAGTAGATACTTAATAAATGTTGGTGAAATGAATGAGCACAGTTATGATTCAAATGACATCCACTGTCTGCTGTGTTTCTGTATCAGTTACCACCTGTCTCAGACCACTACACTGTAGTTGTATGTTTGAGACTGTCTCATTGGACCCAGTTTCTAAGAGCAAAAAAAAAAATTCTTTTCACCACTGTGTCTCTAGAGTCAAGTGTAGGGCACAAGGCAAGCATTCAAATGCTTGTACATAAACGTATCATGGTTATTACCTGTTTCATTAAATGTAAATGAGTTATCGTCCCTCAACTGGTGACCAGTGGATTACTGGACAATACAAAGAAAATGGTCTTGAATTAAAAATTTACTACACACAATAACTTGGTGGAAATAGTTCAACATTTTTAGGAAACTGTTTCGGAGGGAGCAGTTGATGGCATAAACTTCCTGAGTTGGTGACAGCTCCTTGCCGATTGGCCAAAGTCTTTCTTTCGTGGTACCTTTCATCACAAGGTAGCAAACCTGGCTCAAAGGTCTCTGATAAGGCCTGCCTATGAAAATGTATCTCAGGAGTTCAACACCACAGAGCGGCATCTGAAAAAATACAGATAACCCCCTGCCAGGAAATTATTATTTCCTTCCCTGACAAAGAAGCAAGTTAAAGATGTTCTGCCTTCCCGTTACGCTCACCAGGGGTCTCTAGCTGGTTTGGGGCCTAGAGCAGGCTTCATCTCTGGCCTACTGGAAACCGGTCGGTACTGCTCAGGCTGCAGAAGAGAGAGGTTCAAAGTGGGACACAGCTTCACCATCAATTAATCCTGACTGATCTCCTGCCAGAGGTGACGTCCTATCTCCGGGGTCTGGCAGCAAGCCTGATGGAGATAAGAAATGCCAGACTGGGTCAGACCAATGGCCCGTTCGGGCCACAGCAATGTCTGACAGAGGCATCCAGAGATGTTGTGGAGACAAAAACTGTATGCATCTCCTGTGACATCAGTCATCAGAAATGTGCAAAGTCCTTCTGCAGTAGACGATCCTGGTGGCCCATCCAACTTCCGTGCCTCCCTTCTCCATGCTGACGGAGTCCCCGTTTTGTTCAGGCGTCCATGCCCCTGCCACGAAGCTTGGGATTAAATCCCTCTTGCCCCACACCAGGGTATCTCAACCTCTGCACTACTGATATTTTGAACCAGATAATTACTTGCTGTGGGGACTTTGTAGGATTGTGTATGACAGGATATTTTGTAGCAGCCCTGTCCCTTCAGGCTATCTACTGGGAGCAACCCCCACCCCCCAACACCAGCTGTGACAGCCAAAAATACCTGTAAACATTGCCTTTAGGGGAGAGGGAGACCAATTCTCCTCCAGCTAAGAACCACTGCTCTAAGCTAATATGGCAGCCCCGTTGCCTTAGCCAGCCACTGGTCGAAGGGTGAACTTGTGATCCAGTTCTGACAATGAACCGTGAAGGAGGAAAGTCATCTGAAGGCCTTCTTATGACCACCCTGTGGTCATAATGCAGCCAGTGAAAAGGACACAAAAGTTACTTTTAAAACAAAAATTTTTTTTAACATTTATTCATTACTGAGAGACAGAGAGAGACAGAGCACAAGCATGGGAGGGGCAGAAAGACGGGTAGACACAGAATCTGAAGAAGGCTCCAGGCTCTGAGCTGTCACCACAGAGCCCGATGCGGGGCTCGAACCTACAAGCAGTGAGATCATGACCTGAGCCGAAGTCGGACGCATAACCGACTGAGCCACCCAGGCGCTCCCAAAAGTTACTTTTTAAAAACCATGCTTCCCAATTCACTTAACCAATCTGAGGGTCACCACTCCTCCAGACTTTCTTTTATTTGAAATAAATGTCGTTATTGATAGAACAAATTTGAACTGGACCTTCGTTACTTGTAGCCAAAAGCATCCTAATGGATATACCTTCTTATCTTGTCCATAACGAACCCACTT
This sequence comes from Panthera uncia, assembly GCF_023721935.1. Classification (NCBI taxonomy): domain Eukaryota; kingdom Metazoa; phylum Chordata; class Mammalia; order Carnivora; family Felidae; genus Panthera; species Panthera uncia. The sequence continues at coordinate 3,032,769 of NC_064815.1, forward strand.
TGCCTCACTCACTCATAAGTAGATCCAAATGTCACCCTGGAATGCACTCAAAAGCCATGTAGAATAAAGGGCCCAGGATGCTGCATTAGTAAACACAGTGCAATCTGTAAATGTATCAAGCCAAGAGGCACGCCTCAATATTATACAATGTTATATGTCAAATATCTCAGTTAAAAAAAAAATTTTTTTAAGGAGTCCTGGATTCTGAGTCAGACAGAGCTGAGTTCAAGCACCAACTCCACATACAGCTCTGGCATCTCCAGAAGTCACTTAATTTCCCACCTCTTTACGACAGTGGTAACACCATCAACTCTGCACTCCTTTGGGATCTTATGATGGCCACATGAGATAATGCATATAAATATGCCTGGCGAACTCTACATTCTTCATGAGCACATTTTCTTCTCAATCCCTGCCATGCTATGCACTCATCATCCAACATTCAGACATTCAGCCGACATGTATGAATGAAGCCTGACGGTATACTAAATAACCCCTGAGCACATCGGTTTCCCAGAGCCAGCACTGTTGCCGTTTTGGGCCAGATACTTCTGTGTGGTACGAGGCTGTCTTAAGCACTATGGGATATCCAGCCACCTCTCGGGCTCTACCCACTAGATGCTGGTAGCCTCCACTCCCCCAGTCATGACAACCCAAGATGTCTCAGGCATTGCCACATACGGGACGTCTGTCTCTGAAAGACAGAATCGCTCCTCATGGGAAACCACTGGTGTGGATGATGATGGTGACATACGGATGAAAAGATTTGTTCCTTGACCTTAAGGAACTTACATTCTTGTGTAAATCGTCATTTATTTTCACACTGCAAAACCACCATAACCATTACTTGGTAGCAGATAGATCACAGATCTAGAATCAAATGCCGATTCCACTCTCTATCAGCCCGTGGCGTTACTGTCTAGGTCTCAGTTCCCCCACCCAGAAAACGGGGGTAACAAGGCCTACCCCTCTGGATCATTTTCAGACTTCAATAAGATAGCGTGTGCGAAATGCCTAACAAAATGCCCAGCATACAATTAGTACTCGATACACGTTGGCTTTGCTTATTATTATGTTCTTGGTTCAAAAATTGGTGGCTGGTTTTGGGAATGAGGACTTAGCTCTTGTCAACTTTCTTTACTTGGTCCTGTGACTTTACAGACCTGGGTCCCACACCTGACAAAACAGATGTTGGTGGTCCCCTGAAGGTCTTACCATTTCAGCAAGGCTGGCTTGATTCCCACCAGCCAGTACCTGCCTCTTTGCCAGAGGGCAACCCTGTAGATGTTGGGCCCCCATTCCCCAGATCCTCTGACCCCCATGCCTACTCCACCCTGGAACAGCTTTTAAGTGAGGACTGATAATGGCTGTGAGAGTATAAATACCCCCACTTATCCCCCTTCTTCAGCAAGGATAACTCTCAAGCATGTGCTTTACATGGATTCCCAGAACTTCCCCGCAGGATTCAGTTTCACATGCCCACCACACTATCTGGCTTACGAACATACCCCTCCCTGTATCACCTCTACTCTCCCCTGCTCTCCTCGGCATGCCCCAGATGAACAGCCGCACACGATCTTCAGTCAGGGTCTGTTTCTAGGGGGAACGCAAATAAGACTCTCTTCCTTGAGTTTCGTGATTAAGAGTCCAGCCTCTAGAGCTCTACCATCTGGTTAGAATCCCACTTCCAACATTCATTAGTTCCGTAGCCTTGGGCAAGCTATGTAACCTCTCTAGGATGCCATTTTCTTTATATAAAATGGAGAACCTAAGACCTACTTCACAAACTTATTATGAGGACAAAATGGGTTAACATTTGCTAAATACCTAAAACAGTGCTGGATAACTCGTCAGCCCCACATAAGTAGTTATTCCTTTAAACACCTTCAGGATGAATCTCAGTCTCCTTGGCGGTCTGGGTCAAGTTTCCTTCCCACCATCTGAAGCCAAACACATGAGGATTGTTTAAGAATCTGATTTTCAAACACAGCCAACAGCAAGTAGGTAGCTTCTCCCATTTGCCCCAGTCATCGTTGGCGGAGACATATGTGGGGACATGTTGCTTGCAAACTGCCTGAGTTTCTGAACTTCAGTTAACACTCAGGAAATGTGCCCGGCAGGATCTGCATGTGCTGAATAATCCCTCCCACCGGGGAAACAGACTCCTGCTATCAGTGTCCCCGGAGGCTGACACACCCCAGCACTTCCCTGAAGACGTGGGCATTTATTTCTGGGGTGGTGGACTGGTCCATACTGCAAGACAGCAACACCACCACACTTAACCTTTCTTGGGTGGGCGCTGTAAGAGGCTCAAACGTCTCGATCCATGAGGGATCTGTCTCCACACTTCCTCTCTCCATGTCAACCCTGTAGGAGTTCTATCTCCCAAAACCTTTCTACGCTGCAGTTTGGGACCTCACTGCAAGCTCCAGGGCCAAGTTCCCCAAGTGTGTTTCCTGCTGACACGGGGGAAGGAGCAGGAGGCCCCTACTCTGGCCCCACCTGTCCAATATTCTGGCCTCAGAAACTGACTTTCCCTACTCTGAGCCTTCCTCCTAGTTGTTGCTATTCCAGAAGAGAGCCAAGGGGGAGGAAAATCTCTAACAGTATTTTAATTTTCTGGTATGTCATACTCCATACAGAAATAGCCCTTCCAAAGTTAAGAGTGCCTCTTGGCAAAAGCCCAGTGAATTTCAATGAACGTCACCATCCAGAGAGACCAGGATTTTGTTTTATGGGGGGGTGGGGGTGACAATAAGGGGATGCATTACCTATTTATGTATTTAACTTAATTTTTTTTTAATTTTTTTTAACATTTATTTATTTTTGAGACAGAGAGAGAGAGCATGAACAGGGGAGGGTCAGAGAAAGAAGGAGACACAGAATCTGAAACAGGCTCCAGGCTATGAGCTGTCAGCACAGAGCCCAACACGGGGCACGAACCCATGGACTGTGAGATCATGACCTGAGCCGAAGTCGAATGCCCAACCTACCGAGCCACCCAGGCGCCCCGTATTTAACTTAATTTCTAATCTACATTTAAGAGGGTTTACTCGGTGCCAGGCACTGTACTAGGAAGTTTACACTCATCATCTCAGCTGTCACCCCCTCAGTGAGCCCCAGTGTGTCCACCTTGTTTCAATGGGCAGCACCTTACCCAACACTCTGAGTTCCCCTTCCTGCCTTGAACTTTGTGCATCACACTCAATACCCTCCCATATATTGCATCATGTATAGCTTTTAAGTTGTTTTAAACTTCAAATTTTATTTCACTAACTTAAAATGTGAGCAAAAGGTATACTTCAAATCTTATTAAAGTCATCTATCTAAATATGTTTACATAGAGGACAAAAAGATACAAGATTTCAGGTAACTTATTGTAGAGTCCACTGTGCATTTAAAAACAGGTTTCTTTCTCTTTTTAAAAAAAATTTTTAACGTTTATTTAGTATTGAGAGAGAGAGAGAGAGAGAGCGAGCACATGAGCATGGGAGGGGCAGAGAGAGGGGGAGACACAGAACCGGAAGCAGGCTCCAGGCTCTGAACTGTCAGCACAGAGCCCGACATGGGGCTCAAACTCACAAACCAGGAGATCATGACCTGAGCCGAAGTTGGTCACTTAACCAACTGAGCTACACTCTTGTTTTCTTTTTAATATTTATTTATTTTTGAGAGAGAGAGAGAGAGAGATAGAAGAGTGAGCGAGAGCACACAAGCAAGGGAGGGGCAGAGAGAGAGAGAGACAGAATCTGAAGCAGGCTCCAGGCTTCGAGCTGTCAGCTCAGAGCCAAACATGGGGCTCAAACCTACCAACCTTGAGCTCATGGCCTGAGCCAAATTAACTGAGGCCCCCAGGCACCCCCAAAACACATGCTTCTTTCTTCCACAAAACCTCTGTGTTGAAAGGCAAAAAAAAAAAAAAAAAAAAAAATTCTTTCCTACTGCATAAGAACTAGATGCAAACTTCTGATGTAAATTTCCTCCACTGTCCGGTCTGCTGCTAAAGCTGGAAGAGGCACCAGACAGTCGTCGTCCAGTTAGATGATGCAAACGAAAAGCTTCCGTTTCTCCCAATACCAATCAAAAGCCTCCACTCATGCCTCCCAGTGAAAGGACACATTTGGCTCTCGTGTCAGGGCACTTCTTTCTTCCTTCTCCTTCCTGGAGACCTTGGTCACCACCTCGTGTGGTGGGGGTCCTCGTGTTTAGGTGACGTTATCATTTGCACTGCGCACGACATCACCGACTCCAGACGGGAGCCGTGTAAGACGGGGGATGCCCTCTCCCTGTTTGAGCTGGACTCGACTGTCCCTGTACAGAGCACAGTCCCATTCTCTAGAGTATATTGTATTTTTCTCAAGAAAGACGTGAAATGCAACTACTGAGCATACATCTTGAACCTCTGCAGCTGCAGGATCTCAACAACCTTACTTATGGTAAACCGCTTGCCCTCTGCGATGGTCTTCTTTTATTTAAATAAGCAGGCCACGTACAAGTGAATCCGTCCTGGTCAGTGCACAGACATCTTTACCAGGGCCGACACTGCACCAACCCGGGGCCAGCAGCAGAAACAGCGGCCCTGCTCCCATATTTTGCTTGTCTGTTTCCCCTGATTACGATGGAGGCTCCGGGAGGACATGGAATTCTGTACGTTTTTTGTGAGTAGTGCCCAGCTCAGAGGAAACATTCAATTACTCTCTGCTGAACAAATGAATAAATCAATCTCCTGGGACCCTTCTGATAGCCCAATAGAGAAGCCAGGGCTATCATGATACCTTGCCATTTATAGCTGCTAGGCAGAATGATGCCTCCTCCCCACCCCACTTAAAGATGTACATGCCCTAATACCAGAAACCTGTGAATATGTTACCTTTCATGGCAAAAAAGACTTTGAAAATCTGATTAAGGATCTTGATATGGGAAGGTTATCCAGAATTTTCTGAATGGGCTCAAGGTAATCACAAGTGAATGTCCTTGTGGCACGAGGTTCAGAGGGAGAGACATTTGAGGACGCAATGTGGCTAGCTTTAGAGATAGGAGTCATGAACCAAAGAATGAATGCAGGGGCCTCTAGAAGCTGAAAAGGGTAAGGAAGCCTATTCCACCCTAGTTTACAGTGAAACACAGCCCTGCTTTTACACACCTTGATTATAACCCAGGGAGACCCATTCTGGACCTGGGTCCTCTAGATCGTGTAACTTGTATGAAACGATAGGTATGTGTCACTTTGAGCTAATACATCTGTGGTCATCCGTTACAGCAGCAAGAGGAAACTAACACACCCGCTACTCAGATGAGGAAGCCAGGACTCAGGATGCTGTCCCAGGTCCTGCAGGCAGTTAGCTGGTGGGTCACAGATGCGAACACAATCACCCCAACGCCCCAGCTCTCCCTCTTCACTACTGTACAAAATAGATCAATTGGAGCTCAGTGTACTGGTCAAATGAAAAGAAATAAACTGTGTGTAACACTCAGCTCCCGGGATGTTGGTGCTAAGAATACATCATGATCATTCACTCCGCAGTCACTTGGGCACCTACTACGCCTTCAGGGCACACTTTTCCCTCTGTGTGGCACTGCCCACCTCCCAATGCAAGTGCCTGCAGTCAGCAGCGAAAATGTAGAAATAAGAACAAGACACTGCCCAACGTGGATCTCAGAGTTTAGGGGAGCAGAGTCATAAGTGAACGGGCATAAAGTTCTGGAAAGATAAACTCCGTGGGTGCAGGGACACTGCCGTTTCAAAGAGCCTAGATGGATGCCTGACACATAGTAGGGGCTCAACGAATATTTGTTCAATGAACAGATGAGTGAGTGGAATTCAAAGTAATATTTTATTATAAAAAGCTTTTTCCGTTCAGCAAATAACATTTCTTCTACGGTTGAAAATTTTAATATGTATGCACTCAATTCACAACACTGCATTGTCTCGTTCTTGATAGTAAAGCTGGGATAATCAAAACACCAGCAACACTGGGGCCGTGGTATTTGCTTCTGTCTCCTCCCTTCCTTTTACAGAAAGTCTACTTCCTTCTTAGACCTCAACAAACAATGTTAAGTCTGGGCATACAAGAGGTCAATGTTCCTAAGCCCTTGGGACTCACTATTCCTTCCTCAGCTACACTGAAGTATAATTGACAAATAAATTTGTATATATCTAAAGTATACAACGTGATGTTATACGTATACACTGTGAAATGATGATTGCGATCAAGTTAACAAATACACCCATCACCTCACATAGTTACTTGTTCTATCCCCCCTTTTTAACCTCAGAATATTTAAGATCTATTCTCTTTGCAAATTTCAGGTACACGATACAGTGTTGTTAGCTCTAGTCACCATGTTTTACATTAGATCCTCAGAACTTATTCAGCTTATAAATAAAAGTTTATACTCTCTGACCAACATGCCCCCACTGGCCCCCACCCAGTTACTCTCTATTTCTATGAATTTGACTTTTTTCTATCTTCTTTGTTTAAGATTCCACATTTAAACAATACATATACAACATCTGTTTTTCTCTGTCAAGCTTATTTCACTTAGCAGAATGCCCTCCTGGTTTACCCATCAAACTATTTTTTAAAGTGCTCTGGGCACATAAAGCTGGAAGAAATTAATTCTTCCCTGGGTGTGTATATGGCTAGGGGCACAGGAAGGGGAGATATCAGAGAATGAATCATTCAAAGGGAAATGTCCAAGATTCCTAAGATTCAACAAGGAGAAAGAGCATTCCCAGGCAGAGGAACAGCATAAGCCAGGGCTAGGAGGTTGGAAAATCCCAGAGGAAGAATATTCCGGGGCAAGTACAACACTGGACAGGTAGCTCAAAAGGCAGGACTCAGGCTGACCAGGTCCTACCTGACCAGCCACGGGGCCAGCACAGACATCCAAGCAGAAGGTGACACAGATCGGTATTTTATAATAAAAAGATACTGTTAGAGCAGTGTGGACATCCTAATGATGCATTTCCATTTCTCAGATAAAAAAAAAAACAAACTTCTTCTGTGCTGAGAGTTCCCAAGCTACCTGTTTTACTGAAGACATTAGTAGGAAAACTGCAGAATCATAATGGACTGGAAAGGTAAGTCCCTGAAGGACAAAGATTGAGGCCAGAAGACATCAGGCATGCTGAAAACAATGTCGTCAGGAAATTCAAGAGGTTATTAAATCTTACCGCAGAGGAAAATAACAGAAAGATAATCTTAATGATAGATGTATTCTTGTGATAATTTAAGCCATTCCCCATTTGGAATAGGAGAAAAGGAAGCAATTCTTCAAAGAGCCTATGATGTTCAATCTTTCCCTGAAGACCAGCGAGGTGGACAAAGCTATCACCACTTTATAGTTAAGACTGAGCATCCACTATGGAAAACAGCATGTAAGTTCCTCAGAAATTTAAAACAGAACTACCATATAATCCAGCCACCCCACTTGTGGGTATGAATCCAAAGGAAATGAAAACAGGATCTCGGAGAGATGTCTGCCCCCCACCCCGTTCACTGCAGCGTTGATCACGATAGCCAGATATGGAAACAACCTAAATGCCCATCAACGGATGAACGGAGAAAGAAGTTGTGGTGTGTGAATACACATACACACAGACACGTATGCACACACACACTGGAATATTATCCAGCCACAAGACAGAGGGACATCCTGCCATTTTTAACATGGATGGAGCTTGAGGATGTAAGTTAGAGAATGACAAGTGTGTATGATATAACTTATATGTGTAATCTAAAGAAGCCAAACTTGTACAAATAGAGAAAACAATAGTGATTACTAGGGGTTGGGAGGTGGGGGACAGGGGATGTGTTTAAGGCTACAAAGTTGAAACTACTGGATGAGTACGTCCTAGAGATCGAACGCACAGCAGAGTAATTACAGACAGCAATGCTGTATTATAAACTTCAAAGTTGCTGAGAGACTAGATCTTAATTCTTCCCACCACAACACAGAAATGATAAGTATGTGATGGAATCAGAGGGGTCAGCTAACAGTATGGTGGTCATCATATTGTAATATATGAACATACCAAATCAACACAATGTACACCTTAAATTTATAGCTATATGACAAATATAAGGTACATATCAATTGTATCTCAATAAAAATACATTTTTAAAAAAGAAGAGGTTGAGCCAAATGTACCGGATCAGAGCCAGGATATGAACCTGGGTAGTGACAAAGTTGTACCTGCTCCACAGCTATGGCTATCCGTCTCATTCAACTATTTGTTAAAAATGATAAGGCACTCAGGAATGTCAAATAAGATAGGTGAGACAGTTATGTAGAAGTTTTAAAACTCCACTGAATGACTTAAAATATGTCCCAAATAAATGAAAAGGCTATACCATACTCATGAATAGGAAGATTACCTATCAAATGCTGATTTGCTCTAAATTGATCTGTAAATTCAATACGACTCTAATCAACCAATGGAATCGGTGGAATGTTTTATAGAATATGACAAGCTGAATTCAAAATTTATATCTGAGGATAAAGGCCAATGAAGAACAAGGACATTATAATAAATACAAACAAGAAGGGCTTACACTCAGAAATCAAATCTTATTAAAAGCTACATGAATGCAAAACAAGCAGACCACCAAACCCGCATGAACAAGTTAGGAGGATAAACAAATAGTTCGATAGAACAAAAGAGAATCCAGAAGGAAGTGTATCACTAAGGAATCACTGAAAATTTGTGAGAAAATGTTGTCGATTTAAGTGATTCACATTTGCCAATGCGAAGTAAGTGACTCTTTGCATGAAAACTAGATCCCTCGTTCATGTCACATACATGTTCCGGATGGCATAAATATCGGAATGCAAAATGCAAACCTTTAAACTTTAAAGGGTCTACCTTTATGTCACTGGGACAGGAAATGAGTTCTTTTGAAAGATGCAAGAAGCAAAGCCCATTAAGAAAAAGTGTGATAAATTCTCACTTTTTAAATTATGAGACTCAATTTATAAGTCTAAAAGACAAAGTAAAAGATTGGGATTTTAAAAATGTACAATGGAGATTTTTTTAGGAGATTCAAAGCCTAGGAACTATGATTTATTTAAAAATGCCTCCAAATCAATAAGAAAAAAAAATAAGCACCCCAATGAAAAAGAAACCCAAATGGCTAAAAGACATGAAAATATGCTCAATTTCCCAAGTAAGAAGATACATGCAAATGGAAAAAACAGTGACCCCATCTCACACCTATCCTGGAAGCAAAAAGGGACAAGACAAGATTTGAAAAGAAGGCAGGAAAGGTGCATTGCTGATTCTTTGCTGTCGGACAATAAACTGGCTAAGTCATTTTGCAGAACGCACTGGCCATCCCCAGTGATACTGAAGATGCCCACGCCTTATCTCTCTGAAACTACCTACAGGTAGATTTTCTTGAGAACATCTCTCCTATGTGCAAGGATCTTCACTGCTTCGTTGCTTGTCATAACAAAAAGGTGCCCACCATTCGCATTATGGACGGGTAATATTTTTACACATTTGTACCATAGATACTATAAAACAATGAAATCAACTGGAGCTAGACATAATTGAATCTCAATAACACACTACTGAGGGGAAAAAAATAAGCTGTGGGAGGATATGTAAAACACAATATGGTTCATAAAAACCTTTAAAATACTAATACCAAACACCCTCTAGGTTGGCACACACATATGGAAAGACATGTTTATCTGCTTCAAGTGAGAGGTGTCCTCTGAGGAGGGAGACAAGGAAATGGTGTGAAGGTGAAAGTGTTCAACAATATCTTTATTTGTATTTTTTAAACTGAAATAAATGTGACAAAAACGTTCACTTTCGTTAAATCTAAATAGTTGACCCATGGGTGTTTGTTATTTTATTCTCTGTCCTTCTCTGCATGTCTGAAAAAGTCTAGCACTTATAAATCTTTCCTCCTTGAACAGAAAAGGAAAAGTTTTCAAGCACAGAGATAAGAGTACTTCTCTGAGACTTCCGAGTTCACGTACCTGGACCAATGCTAAAGAATGCTCTGAGCAGACAAAACACCTGACATCTTTGGCATCTGATGAAGTGCATCCATCTGGCACCAACCTGCAGCCCTCCTATTAAAAGAATGCTGGCAAATGCAAATCACTTCAACAGACAACATCAGAGCAGGTGCTTTTAAATTCAACTAAGCCCTTCTTCAGACAAATAAAACCTTCAGGAGAAATCAACACTCAGGGGCGTCTGGGTGGCTCAGTCAGTTAAGTGTCCGAATTCTGCTCAGGTCATGATTTCGCGGTTTGTGAGTTCGAGCCCCACAACGGGCTCTGTGCTGACAGCTCAGAGCCTGAAGCCTGCTTGGAATTCTGTGTCTCCCACTCTTTCCGCCCCTCCCCCGCTTGTGCTCTCTCTCTCTCTCTCGCAAATATATATAAAAACATTTAAAAAAATTTTTAAGAAAAGCAATCAACACCAAAATTTAGAATTATCAAAACTGTAACATTAATCATTGTCCAATATGAAACAATGAGAGCAAATGTGCATACCTACTGGCATATTTATCAGATTTAAATTTTGAAATACATAATTACTAGGATATGAAACAGGGGTGTCTGTATATGTGTGTATTGTATGTATGTATACATATATGTATGTATACATATATTTAGTTCCTAAAAAACAAATTATACCCAACATGTAATTTGTTAACCTAGTTGTCCCAGATGCCAGAAGCACACTCCAATCTGCACATAAATCCAGACTGGATATCACATAAGTGAATTCACACACACGCAAGCATATGCATGCGTGCATGCACACGTGCCCACACACACACACACACACCTCCTATAGAGGTTCACAGACCAGGAAAGCTGTCAGTAGTCACTCCAGTGAATTTCTGAATGCAGAGAAAACAAGACAACGAATATTTAATAAGCACTTCCTAAATGCAAAGAATCATACTAGGTAATAAAGAGAGAAGATAAACATACATGCCATGAATTCTACTATGAAGAAGTTTATAGTCTAATTGATTCATCCATACATCTATCCAACCAGCCATATCTCCACTCATTTACTCTTCTGCCCACCCGACTTTCCACTCTCTACCCACTCAATCGTACATCCTTCCAGTCATCCATACAACAACCTCTTCACCCATCCATCCTTCCAAACTTCCAACAAACTTGATCCCCTCTTACAACTCTCTAGTCACCTACTCAACTCCTTCCATTGAGCCACACATCCATCCCTTCAACTCTCTGACCATCTGCACTGGGTTAAATAATGTGCCCCTAAAATATTTGGAAATAGAGTTTTTACAAGTTTGATTAGTTAAGATGACATCATACTAGATTACAGTGGGCCCTAATCCAATGACTGGTGTTCTTACTAGAGAAGAAAACAGACACAGAGAGACACACACAAGGGAGATGCCATATAATAAGGGCAGAGAATTGCCAAGGAATGCCAAGATTTGCTGGCAACAACTAGAGACTAGGAGAGACAAGGAAGTATCCTCCCCTAAAGTCCTCAGAGAGACAGCACCTGCCAACACCTTGAATTTGGATTCCTGAACTCCAGAACTCAGGTACAATAAATTTCTGTTGTTTTAAGCCACCAAATTGGTGGTACTTTGTTTCAGCAGCCCTAGGAATCTAATACACCACTGTTCCCATCAACTACTCTTTTCCACCTCCAACCCCTAACAAGTGACACTTCCGATTATCCAACTCTCCACCCATCCACCCCATCCACTATTCATTCCATCCACCCATGTATCCATCCATCCATCTATCCTTTATTTCACTCATCCATCCACCATTCACTCCATCCATCCATCCATCCATCCATCCATCCATCCATCCATAGTCTATTTAGGGTATATCTGCCAGGTATAGTTCTGTGTGCTAAGGTATGCAATGGTAACAATGGCAGGGGCAAGGTGTCATGAGTTTTGCCTCCCATACATGCTAACATCCACACTAATATCACTAGACCCCAAGTATAAATACAAACTAAGTAAATATCATGGCTTGCTACGCAGAATGAGCTTCAAGGCAAGTGTCCCAGCCATCCCCGCCATCCACAACACAACGTTGGCACTTAGGCCCTTCTAAAATAAAAATTCTGAAGCATCCACCAGGTGATGAGCAAAACACCCATGTTCTCTTCTATAGAATAAAGACATTAAATAAAAAATCCCACAAATAAATACATACTCGTAAGCTATGCTAAAGTCTATGACGGATGGAGAAATCTCAATTCTGTGAAGGAGATAGCAACACTGCAGGGGCCAGTGCGCAAATTACAAATGGGAAGGCCTCTATGAGTTGGAAAATGGAACACAAACTCATAAAAAGTGACACATCCCCTCCCAAAAGGGCTTAATGCAGGACTGGGTATTTCTTGGGTTTGCCAAACATATGAGTAAGTGCTGCATACTTTCAGAGGAGGAGGAATGTACTGTGGGATGCAAAGACTTCTTGGAGAAAGACCTGTCTGGACCCTGAAGGATAAACAGGACTGAAGTAATTGCAGGGGGCGGGGTAGAGGGGGTGGAGAGAGATGTTCCTGTTCTCAGTGTGGTCCTCAATAAACAAACGTACAGAAGCTACTCATCCATTTGAAGGGATCTTGACTTTCTGAGCCAAGGACCACTTTGGCAGGCTGGTGAGGCCTCAGATTCTTACTCGGAACAAAGCGATTATGTGACTAAAAACACGTGAGATTACAAGGGAAGCCAGTTATGTCAAAACACACTCATATCAACAACGTGAGAAATGATAATAAATTTGTGCAATGTAGATGTCTGCATTAGCATGTCAAGTAAAAAGATCTATGCTGTCTACTGATGACAGTGACTTCAAAGATACGTGATCAAAGTATGCAATAATTCTAAGCTATCTGCAACGATGGTGATGTCATATGAAAATATAAGTGATGCCTCTTGGTGAAAAAAAAAATCACAACTATGGTTTGTTGCTACTATCATGGTGGTAACACTATCACGGGGGTTTGTTGGTACCACTCACAATGAAACAAAAGGGAATTTTCAGTTCCAGGTGAGTGGCAACAGGTAGTTTTTCCCACATCCAGGCTCACAGATCACTGAATTCTATCCACAGGCCCCTTGGGGACCCCTGGACCCCAGGTTAAGAACCCCCAATGACACGTTTAAATATTTATTCAGTGACCCAATCGTTTCTCCACTCATTCGTTCCCCAAGTCCCAAGAGCTTAGGACATGCTTGACAATGTGCTTACGCACTAGGAACACACTGGTACAAGAAGACAGATGTGGTCTCTGCCCTCGGAAGGTTATATTCTAGGAGGCGGAAACAGTCAAGATGCAGGTAGATACACAAGAAGGCTACAGACCATGGTAAGTTCTGGGAAGGGAGTCCACAGGTGACATGGCAGAGATACACCGCGCTGGGGAGAGGGCATACAGTTGGCGGGAGAACCCATGAGGCTTCAGCCACGCCAGAGCCTGGGCAACCGGCAGGCGGAGAAGACTGCACAACACAAGGGCCCCACGACAGGAGAGGAGCGTGGGTTCTGAGGCACAGGAAGAAGGCTCGTCCGGCTGCAGTGAAGACGGCACTAGGACAGGCAGGAGGTGAAAGCAAAGACAGATCGGCGGGACCTTGAAGACCATGGGAACAGGTTTGGGTTGCACGTGCAGGGCAGTGGGTAACCGCCAAGGTCAAGCAGAGGAATAAGAGGACCTGATCGTATTGTTTTCAAATATTTCTTTGGCTGCAAAGTGGAGTGGATGGTAGAGGGAGAAACATGACTGGCAGGAGTCACTGGCTCAGAGACACCTGTATTCATCCAGTGACAGGCAATGTGGCTTGGGTTGGGGCTGGGGCTGAGGCGAGGGAGGCATCGCGGGTACAGAATTCAAGGAAGCACTCACTCTGGGGGCCGTGCAAGTGCAGGGTGCAGTTAGCCGTGTCTTGCCCTGGTGGCGGAGATAGAAAAACATGGGCCGTTTGAAGATACGTTTTGGAGGTAATGGGCAAGACAGAAAAAAAAAATTATTCTGGGAACATTAAGGTCAGAAGTGAGTAATAATTTCACAAAGGAGCTTATGCAACAGTCCATGGAGGGTCCTGAATAACAGAAAAAAAAGGAATTTTAAAGATTCTCCAGGAGCTAATGAAGACTCGTGGAATTAAAGAAATTAAATGACACGCATCGTCCTGACCAAAGGCTGTGGAGCTCCAACAGCCATTTGGGACCAAGAAGCAACTTCGATGATGTAAACCACTTGCCCAGGAATGCAACAGAAATACAGAGGGAGCCCTGATCTATGATGACACTGGGAAGCCACCAAGCCACCATGCCAGCCTGAACCACCTACCCCCAGGCTGCTTTAAGCTAGAAAGAAGTAAGCTTCTATTTTGTTTTAGCCACTGACTTCCAGACCTGCCCACTGGCAAACACAACTCCTAACCGATGCAGGAAGCTGCCCACAGTGCTGACCAAAACCCAAAGGAAGAGAGATCTCTCTACATACTCATTTCCACTCACGCACTCTGCTTTACATGCAGTCAACCAGGTGTCTCCTTTTGGTTGACTGGGTGTCATCTGAAGGAGACCTTTTCCCCTGGTGCTCTCTGAAACACTCTCAAAGCCAGAGTGAAGTGACTCTGGGGCACAGAGAGGTGGTGTCATATGATATTTGTCATCATCAACTCTGACTCGGCGGAGGTTAGCATAGGCGAAGGCACCAAAACATCACAGCGATGAAGAGAACATGGTGGAAAGGGGTTGGGGAAAGTAGGAACTGATAAGCGTCAGCTCCCACAAATGCCAGGCATCAACCAAAAGCGAAGAAAGTAAGGTGTTGCCTCCAAAGGTGGGGACGGGGACACCTTCACGAGCAGAACACAAACAGAGCTCCAACCCAGCCCTGAATGGAAGGCATTCAGCCCATGCCTGTCATCCTGTAAAGCCATAAAACCAGCTTCTCTGCTGAAGTCAAGGAAGTTCTGCAAGGGGCTTCTGAAGCCAGCTGCTCAGTGCCCCCCATTCTATAAGTGAGGAAACTGAGGTCCAGACAGGGTAACGGCCTGACCAAAGTCCACACTGAAAATCAGTGGCATAGGACAGGAACCTGGGTCCCACGCTTACACACTTCTCTGTTGATATACCACTTCCTCATGGATCGTGAGAATCCCCTTTTACCCAAGGCGGGGTCTGCAAACCCTCCTGGAGGGGGTCAAATAGTAAATTCTTTGGCTCTTTGAGCGAACTCTCAACTCTGCCATTGTTGGAGTAGGAAAGCACCCTAGACAATGGCAAATAAACCGGTGTGGCTGTGTTTCAACAAAATTTATTTACAAACACAGCTGGACTTGACCCATGGACCACAGGCTGCCGCCCTGTGACCTAAGTCATTGTATCCATGTGGTCCCCGGATCAGCAGCATCAGCAGCATCTAGAACTCGTTAAAACTGCACATCCTCAGTCTCTCACCTCCAAACCTAATGACTCATAAATGCCAAGGGTGACATCTAGAAACGTATTTTCGCGACCCCTCCAGATGATTCTGGCCCGCACCAAAGTTTGAAAACCATCAGGCTCAAACAATGTGAGCAATCACTATCCTGCATGGCCATGCCTAGTACAGAGTCTGGTGCCTGTGACAGCAAATACTAGCTTCCCACCCCAAAAAATCTATTCTCTTCTTTCTTACTGTTAGAATCCCAAGTCTCACCTGGACTTAAGAGCTACCCAGAATAAAGCCTACATTTCTATGTTTTTCAGGTTCCCGTATAGCTCGATTTTGCCGTACAACTACATTCTGACAAGTAAGCTGTAAGATAAGTAGTGAGTGGCGGCTCCTGGGGGACTCCATTAAAAGACAGCTTCTTTTTCCTCTTTTCTCTGTCTGAAATGTAGACATCATGGCTGGAGCTCTGGCAACCATACTGAACCATGAAGTAGCCTTGGGAATAGAAGCTATCCAGTAAGGAACAACAGGAGAGAAGGAACTTTACCCTCCTCATTGTGTAGCCACCTTACAGGAATTGAGTGAGCTGTCGACAGGTTTCCTTTATGCAGAAATTAAATAAAATACTGTCTCACTTAAGCCACTGTAATTTGTGTTTTCTACCGTAAGCCACCAGACCTAATTCAACTGGCTCATTGTCCAGTGAATATTTGTTGAATGAACACATCAGCTGCAAGCAAATTAGAAGAATCTGGATTGCAAGTTAGAGAAGATTTGATTAGGAGAAACAATTCTTCAAAGCAGAATGTTGCACAGAGGCCAAAATAAGAACTGCATTTGGTGGTGAAAACATTGGAAATTTCTACACATATGGGAGACTTCATTTCTTGCACGGCCCAAAACCAGGCTGGAAATGGAACAAAACCCCCCTCCTCAGACTCCCAGAGGAACAGGCCGCTGTATCCCTGACCCCACAGTCGCTTCACCCTGGAAGCCTTTCCTAATTAGGGCATTCCTAGCATTCTGGGGTTCTGTGTCTCAAAGCAATATGCATGGGATTGTTGTGTCCTGTGTCATTAGACTCACACTCATCTGTCACTTGGCAGTGATTCTCAAGTTACTTCTCAAGGAGAGAGCTCTGCTAACCCAGCTCGACTCTCAATCGATACTGTAGAACTAAACTAACTTCGTTGGTGAGCGTTTTGTTTCTCCCGCTAGAACAGAAATTCCTTGAGAAGCTGGGACTGATTTTTCTGTTTCCACGACAACCCCCCACTAGCCACGAGCTCTGCCCCGGTAGGCATTCTATGCTCCTTGGTGCGTCCCGGGCACTTCCCCTGCCTTGCCCACCTTCATGCATCAGAACAACTTCCCGAACGGCCTCTTTTCATCTCACTTTCTGGGGACTAAAGCCTGGCCTGATCCCCAAGGCCCTGCAACAGAATCCTCTAACGTTTTCAGCAAGGACCTTAGGTATCAACCGGGAAAAAAAAAAATGAATGGTTTGCTCTGTGTCACCCCCAAACCTACAACAAACCAATGCTTATTTCCACTGTTCATGCCTTTACATGCGTGTTTCTCAAGCTTTTATAACCCATGCCCCTTTGACACATTTTCAATAGGTTTTCAACAGCTTTACTGAGATCTCATTGAATCTACAACAAACTGTCCAAACTGAGAGCACAGAATTTGATGTTTGGATATATGGATATACCTGTAGAACCACCACCACAATGTCAAGGTAACTGGCATAGGAAAAAACCTTGCGTTTCTATGTGTTCCTGTGCGTGTTCGTTTTGTTTATGGTAAGAAGACTAACAATTTAAGAGGACAGACCTCGTGTTAAGTGCATAATACGGATCTGCGGACCACAGGCACTGTATCTCTGAAACGAATTTGTCTTGCAGAACTGTAACTTCATACCAATTGGGCAAGTCCCCAGTTTTCCCTCCTCTTGGCCCCTGATAACCATGGTTCTATTCTCTGCTTCTATGAGTTTGACAATTTTAGGGACCTTCTATGAGTAGAATCACACAATATTTGTCCTTCCAATGACTGGCTTATTTCACTTAGTGTAATATCCTCCAGGTTCATCGATGCTATCACAAATGACAAGATTTCCTTCTTTTTTTTTAAGGTTGAATAATACTCTATTTTATATAGAATATATACTTTGTATATATAGATAGTCCCTTTTCTCCATTCATTCATTCATTCATTCATCTTGGTACACATTTTTTATTTGCATCTTTCACCAATGTTATTTGAAATTTTCAAGATAAATTGACATTGTGACTAAAACATATCAAGTCAGGTCAATGTTCAATGTTCAGCAGCTCCTACAATCAGCACCCCAGGATGGTCTCAACTGAAAATCTTTGCTAATGGTGCTATTCTCTCTGGTTTTGTTTTTTTGTTTTGTTTTGTTTTGTTTTAAGTTAATTTACTTAGTTTTAAGGAGAGAGAGTGTGTGAGCAGGGGAAGGGCAGAGAGAGAGGTAGACAGAGAGAATTCCAAGCAGGTTCCACACTGTCTGCACAGAGCCTGATGTGGGGCTTGAGCCCACAAACCATGAAATCATGACTTGAGTTGACTTGAGTCGGTGTTTAACTGACTGAGCTACCCAGGTGTCTCGCTCAGTCTCTGTTTTGACTCCAGAGACTAAAGCAGAGGAAAATCTCCACTGCTTTGGGGCAGAACTGATATCCAGCCAGGTGTTGGATGGCTGGAATCCATTCATCTGGTCAGTGCATCCATTCAAACTGACCAACACCCATGGCTGACCACTTGTTGTAACATATAAGGAGGCTCTCCACACAGCATCTTACACAAAGCAAGAGCGTAATAGATCTCGGGTGCAACTGTGAACTCAAGCAAGCCAGTTAAGTTCTGTGCTTCATTTTAAATAAATATATGCCTGCTGCTACCCACCTGGAAGCCTGCTGTGTGGAGGTACCCACATGAGACACAACCAGTTAGCAAAACAACGCACCCACAACTCACAGTGTCTACCATTATGACTTTCTATTTAAGGCTCCTTGTTTGAATCACGGTTTCTTTCTCCATCACTGCCCACCTCTCCAAGGTGGCTTCAGGATCCACCCACCCCCAAAGTTCATTTAAGGTTTGTTTAGATAGTTTAGAAGTTCATTTAATAGCCTCTACCTCCCAGGGTTTAAAAGAGTTCAGGGGGATCATGGATAGGAAGCAGCACCCAGTGTGGGGCGTGGTGGACAGCATGTTTTCAACAGTGTCAGTAATGATGGAAGATTTCATTGGCCACCAAGTAGAACACTAAACTGGAAAAGAGTTGGACACACCATTTACTGGAACTTTGGCCCAAAGCAAGAGCATACAGCATGCTGAAAGTGACCTGCCCATTCTGTAAAGCCTGTTTCTTGAGACACCTCTTGGAAATGGATTGAGACATCCTAACTTCAACGGCCAGGAAATCAATTCTCCTGTCCTCCCAACACCTTCTATAGCCCCTCATGTGCCCACCCCATCTAAGAAGCTGAATGGAAATGTCCTTCAGGCTCTAGAAAGCAGAGGACACTCTGTCCTGCCGCAGGATTTCATATCTCCCAGTGTCAAAGCACGAGCTTGACAGCCTTCGAAGTCTGGGATGTGTCTCCCTCTCTGTGCCTCTCAGGGGTCTTTACTTCTGCTACACTGCACTTCTGGGGAGGGTTTGCTGAATGCTAGCTCACAAAGCAGCCCCCGGGGTCCTCCCCAGATTCTGATCCTGTCTGTCTCATCATGTCCTTCTTCCAAAGAGATCACCAACTTATGTATCTCCCTGCCATTAAAAAGGAGAGAGGAAAGGAGTGGCAGAGAGCGTCAAGGTTAGCCAACATTTGCCGAGTAAAAATGGTATGTTGAAGGAAGATGCGTGCTGTGCAAATACGGGGGGGCGGGGGGCGGCATCGTCAGCAGAGTCAAAACTATGGGCCGTCACATTTTCTCCACTGAATAACACCTCTCTCACAGTTGCTAATTCTGTTTATAAAAAGGATGAGCCACATGGGGCACCTGGGTGGCTCAGTCGGTCGAGCATACAACTCTTGATTTCGGCTCAGGTCATGAACCCAGGATCGTGAGATCAAACTTCACATCGGGCTCTACACTGAGCACAGAGCCTGCTTAAGATTCTACCTCTCTCCCTCTTCCCTTCCCTGGCTCGCGCTCTCTCTCTCTCTCTCTCTCTCTCTCTCTCTCTCTGTAACATAAAAAAAAATAAGTGATGAGCCACAGAGACTGGTGTTCCCACCCAGGATCTATCACCTTGAGTCCTTGAGACAAGTGGCCGGACCAGGTTAAGCCTCCAGGTCATCCTCACGTGGGAGTAAGGATCAAATGAGAGAACGTGTGTGCACACAGTAGGCACGGAGCAAATGTCAGCTGTAACACTGATTAATAAAATCAGCCCATTGTAGCACACTACTCACAATAGCCGTAAGGTGCAAACAACCCCGATGGCCATCAACTGATGACTGGATAAACAAAATGTGGTCTATCCATCCAGTGGAATATTATTCAGCCTTAAAAAACAAAGAAATCCCATCACATCCCACAACATGGATGGACCTGGAAGACATTATGCTAAGTGCAGTCAGTCACAAAAGGACAAATAGTATATGATTCCACTTATATGAGGCACCTGGAGTCATCAGATTCATGGGCACAGAAAGTAAAATGGTGGCAGCCAGGGGGAGGGAATGGAGACTTGTTTAATACAGAGTTTCAGTTTTCCAAGGCAGAAGGTTCTGGAGATGGATGGTGGTACCACAGTGAGCGTACTTAATGCCACTGAATTGTACACTTAAAAATTATTAAAATGGTTAAAAGTTACTGGGAAGGCCTGAAACAACCTCCAGATTTTGGCAGAGAAGACAGGGGAACATATTCCAGGGCTCTTCCTCTTTACCTCCCACTCTGAGTTCCAAGATGATGGGGAAAGTGGCTCTCACCAAAATACCCACTCAGCAAACCAAAAAAAAACAAGCCTCAAGTCAGGAATGGACAATGCAGATCACAATCAATCAAGGCTGGAGAGGGGGTGTTCTAAAACCAATGACCGTCATCGGACACTCAAAGGGATGGCTCAGGACCCCGCAAGAAAACCAATTAAAAAACAAACCTTTAGCCTATAGACCCTCAGGTTGCTTCCTGAGGAGTATAAAGAGGGAAGCCTTGATCTCAGAAAAGGAAGAAGAGGGTGAACAAGCTATGCTCAGCAACCAAGGGAAAGTTCCTATGCTAGCAGAAGAAATCCCTGCAGGTAATAACAATAATAATATGAAGCAGGTATTGGGCACCAGAGACTTTAAATACATGCCCCTAATTGTGATAATAACCCTGAAAGGTAAGTACAGTCATCTCCACCTCTCGGGGCCTCAGTTTTACCTGATGGTAGTGCTGACCTCATAGGGAAGCTGTGAGGGCTAAACCAGATCCCCTGTGGCTAAGCATGGCATTCAGGAAGCTCTGAGGACACTGGCAATAACAGCAGTGAGTACAGACAGCTTGCTCTCTGCCCCCTTCTAAGTGGTCTGCTGAAAGTGAGCAACTCTCTACTCAAGGCATTTCCTGCAGCTACAAGGAAGGATGAGGACCCCTGGGGAACCCTCAGTTTACCCCTTCCAGGAAGTCTTCCCTGATTTCCCCAAGACTGGGCCTTGACCCCTTCCCCTGATTACCCTAGTCCCTATGCTTCCCTCTATCCCACCATTTGACAGACTGTGTTGTAATGTAGTAAGTGCTGACTTGTATGTCTTCCACAAAATATACCTAGAGAGTGGGAACAAATTTGTGCCCAGCCTCCAGCACCACCACACTCCCTAGCATTATATATTTGGTAGATGAATAGGTGGACAGAGAGACAGATGTATGCGAGGACGGATGGATGGACGGAAGAATAGATGGACAACACATGGATGGGTGGATGGATGGGAGACCTAGGGAGACCTATCTCTCACTGGTTCCCCTGGCTAGAAACTCACACACATTCTCTCTCTGGCATACACACTCCTTTTCTATGCCTTTCTTCATCCCTTGGACTTAATAGGACACTTGCATTTGGACCTTGTTCTGAAGCTTCGTCTCTTGTGCTTCAAAAGACACTTGCATAGGGGGCTTTTATCTGCCCCCCAAAAGGCAGGAAATAAATTCTTACCTTAATTCCACATAAAATGTCCAAGACAAATTCACACTCGTCTTTGAATGAAGAAAGGCTGGGAGGCTAGGCTGTCCCAGCGGTGCAGCCACGAGTGTGTTTTGACAAGTTATCTCCTCATAAACACACGGGTTTATCTCATGCTAAACAATTAGACGTGCCATTTAGGCAAAGGAAAAAAATATATTGCACATTTTCTACACAGTCTGTTAGTGTCCATGCCAATGACACAAGCTTCTCAACACAGGGCTGATGTTAAATAAACCAGAAAAGCAAATGTTTATTGCAACACTTGGAACACACCATCCATTTGCTGCATTCCCAGAGGGTTGCGCGGGAAGACTGCGGGAAATGAGGGGAGGAGGAAGAGCCCACAAGAAACACAGTGGACCGGGACAGGCAGGGATCAAAGTAGGGGGCTTGTGAGAGGCCGAAATTATCCACGGGCTGAGCTAGTGATCCTCACCCGGGGTTAGTTTGGCCCCCAAGGGGCGTTTGGCAGTATCTAGAGATAATTTGGGCATCCTAAGTTGAAGGGTGCTACCAGCATTGATAGGGTGGAGCCCAGGGACTCTGCTAAATGTCCTACAATGCACAGGACAGCCACCTCTTGCACCCTACAGCAAAGAACGACGCGGACCTAAATGTTGTAATGTCAAGGTCAAGAAACCCTAGGCTGAGAATAAGGCAGGTGCAAGCCAGCTGTGCTGCTCACAGGCTGTGTAACTTGGGTAAGCTGCTCTAAGTCTCTGGGCCACAGATGAACATGACAGCAGCCAGTAGGGGAGAGTAAATGAGAGAGGAGAGGTGTAATCCACACACAAGTAGGCGCTTCAATGACCATGAGCCTCTTTCATGCACTCAGCCCTGTCCCCCGCCTTCCCAAAGCTTATTTGTTCATTAATTCACACCCTCCTTTAATCAATATGTGTTGAACATCTACTATGAGTATAGACCTGGGCATTTCAACAGTAGACAAGCAAGGCAGGATCCCTGCCCTCGTGGAACGAACACCCAAGCAGGGGAAGGAGGCAATCGATGATGCCGAAACCAAACTTCTGGTTAACGCCATGAAGGAAAATTACAGGTGTTAAGAGATGCATCATCTCTAGGGAGGTCAGGGGAAGCCTCTCTGAGGAAAAGACACCAGAGAGCTGAAGGCAGCAGGAGCTAACAGTGAAAAGAGATACTTTATTTTTTTTATTTTTGTGTATGTATGTATGTATATATGTATGTATGTATGTATGTATGTATGTATTTTTGCTGGTTCTAGGCTGAGGGAACAGAATATGCGAAGACTCTAAGAACACAAGGGTGTGTTGGGAACTGGCAGAGAGCCAGTGTGGCGGAGCACAGCTGGCAAAGGGGAGAGGGGTAAGAAGGGTGGGGCTGTGAAGGTCAAGAGGAGGCACCTGGATTCCAGCCAAGATGTAGTGAGAAGCCTCTGGAGGCTATCAAAGAGGGCAGTGACCTGACTGCAGTGGGAAAGACCGAGTGGAGAGGGATGGAGGTGGGAACAGGGAGACCAGGTGGAAGGTGACACCAGAGGTCCAGGGAAGTGGATATGGTGGTGGTGGCAGGGGAGATGGGGAGGAATTTGAGATACATTTTTGAAAGACAATAACTATAAACAGCACTAGACTAAGTATGAGGGAAGAGAGAAAGGAGATATCTCACTGTTCACTGGGTGCTCAGGCTGTGTGACCAGGGTTAAAAGCCAGGTAAGTGTCACCCATGGAAGAGATAGATGCATGGCTCAAGATCACTGGGAACAGAAAACACACACACCGTGTTCAAATGGTCCAGTATTTACTTACAGCAAGAGGAGAAAGAGAATGTAAAAGATCCAATCCCTTGCAATATGTCAATCCCCACGGCCAGGGGATCCATGCCAGAGCCGATGCTGCTGTGTGGCTGCATATTATCCCACTTCAGGCTGCAGGAACAGATCCCAATCCCTCCCCACTGGGAACAAATATAGCAGTGGGGGGTGGCCGGGTGGCAAACGACACACATGCATAAGCAGAACTAAGACGTGCACATCAAGCCCAGAACAGGGAAAGATACACCCAAGCAAGGAGACAAACCCAGCATAGGCTGTGAGGGCTCTTTATCTCGTTGCGAGAAAATGTTCCAGGCCCGAGGTCACTCTTACGCAGCCATGCAGGAGCAGTGCAAGCCACACAGGACTGCCTTTCCCAGCAGCAAAAAAAGGACAGCTCCCACATCTCCGGCTTATGCAGCTGGATGAATGGTGGGTGCAATTATTGAGCAGAGAAAAAAACTTGAGAACAAAGAGTTGGAAACGGGAAGAGGAAAGACCATCAAGAAACAGTATCTATGGGTTCCCTCCTCCCTGACCACCCCCTCCTCTCCCTCTTCCCTTATCACCCTCTCTTCTCCCTCCTCCTTGACCGTCCCCTACTCTCCCTCCTCCCTGACCACCCCCTCCACTCCCTCCTCCCTTATCACCCTCTCCTCTCCCTCCTCCCTGACTACCTCCTGCCCTCCCTCTTCCCTTACCACCCTCTCCTCTCCCTCCTCCCTGACCACCCCTCCTCTCCCTCCTCCTTGACCCTCCCCTACTCTCTCTCCTCCCTGACCACCCTCTCCTCTCCCTCCTCCCTGCCCCCCCCTTCTCTCCCTCCTCCCTTATCACCCTCTCCTCTCCTCCTTGACCCTCCCCTACTCTCCCTCCTCCCTGACCACCCCCTGCTCTCTCTTCCCTGACCACCCTCTCCTCTCCCCCCTCCCTGACTATCCCCTATCCCCTCTCCTCTCTTTCCCTAAGCTCAATGGCAATGTTCTCAACTCCAGCAGCCCTGGGATTTCAAGCACAACTTCTTCCTGACAGATAGCCAGAGAGGCTGACTCTTCACGCTCGGCTAGAGGTGGTCCCCCAGCCCTCTCCTTGACAAGGGCCCCAGAGACGCCGGCAATGCTTTCTGGGTACCCCAGCTGCTTCCCTGCCACCAGGAAATGCCTCCAACTCAGGCCCCTGCATCTGTTTACCAAGCATTCCCGTGGCCTCACTACTCCTGGTATGATCCACAGACCAGCAGCACCGCATCTCCTGGGAGCTCCTTACAAATAAGGAGTCTTGGACTCCATCTCAGACCTGCTGAACCAGAATCTGCATTGGAACCAGATCCCAGATTCCGGAGCTATTCAAGTCTGAGAAGCGCTGGGCTACAGCTCGGAAGCCAGCCATCTATAACGTTCCTGTATGTCAGGTGTTTGTAATTATGGTAAAAAATGCTACCGGCGTGGCCTGAGATGATTTGTTCTTAAACTCCAAGCACCGCCTGGGGCCCAGGATCCTGGTGACATGGAGAGATTTATGAATTTCCCCCTCTTGTGTTGTCTAACCACTAATCATCAGATTTCCCAGGTAGTAAATTTTAAGCAGGTCCTTCTCTTCCCCCTGCTCCCGTCTGGCCCTCCGTGGCTCCGATCCGAGATTTCGTGAACTGGCTCAAATTGCTGGGCCTGTGCGTTAGCCAGCTCTGCAGGCTGCCTCACACGCAGACCATCTGGGCCCTAACAAGAAGACACGTTCCAAGTGCCCTCTTTCCTTCATTTGTTTTTCCCAGGGGCTGTTTCCCCTCTAAGAAGTCAGCTCCCTTCAGTCTCTTTGGGTCTGTCCTCCTCTGTGTCTGGGGGAGCCGCTGACATCAACGTGGGTGTCCCCTGCGAGCCCGGGGCGCAGGCATCGTGGGGATTCCATGTCCTCCCCGAGTGAACACTGTCATCTATCCAACACTTGCCTGGTGTGAAGCGACGGGCAGTTATCGATCAGAAGGGGAAATAGCATGTTGGAACTGGGAAATCAGCTGAACTGACTGTACATGAAAGAACCATGCCAGGCACACGGTCAAGGGAAAACTCGGGATCTGTGGTCAGAGGTTTTGTAAAAGCACAATCATGCAGATCCGTACAGGTGGAGATACTCTAAAAATTACATGAGTAGAAATGCAGTGCTGGAAATTTACCAGCTCCGGGAGCACATGCCGTTGTCGGTCACTTGGACCCAGAGCCAGGGGAGGTGAGGGGAGAACCATAAGGGGTCTACACTCTGTAACTACAATATAGTCAAGCAGGGTCGTTGGAATCTGACCAGATGAGGCATGGGTCTCCCCAAGAAGAAGGACATGTGTCTCTTCTGGTGGCCTCGACATGAACAGCCCCTCCTCACAATGTGGACATTACACAGAGCGTAACTTCAAGCGCGTTAGGAGGCCAAGGTCGGAGTCCACAGTGTTATCACAAGCTGTGCCTTCAGGGAGGGGCTGACTTGGACCGTGGGAAGGTGTTAAACAGAGGGCCGATGACAGTGTCACCAGGCAGGGCTGGGGCAGTAAACGAGAGGGATCTACCAAGCCTGTAGATCAATGACCCCTGAGATCATTCTGGATGAGGTACCCAGCCACTGTTTCTGTTGCTGGCACGGTCCTAAGCACCTGCCCTACCTGTCAATGCAGCCGCTTGCAAGGTAACCGTAGAGAAAGAATGGGAGTTGACATCAGCCATGGGGCTAAATACTTTACATGGACCCCCTTTGTTTCATTCTTCAGGCACTTCTTTTCTTTCATTTTTTTCTTTCTTGCTTTCTGGAAGCTTAATCACATTTATTCGTTTGTTTGCTTATGTTTAATTTTATTTTATTGTGGAAAGAAGACGTCACATGAGACCTACTCTCTCAAGACACTTTAACTACACAGCATAGGATCACCGGCTGCAGGTAGAACGTATCCACCTTGCTTAACTGAAACTTTATTCCCATTGATGAGTAACTCCCCATCTTCCCCTTATCCCAGCTCCTGGCAACCATCATTCCACTCTCTCAATCTATGACTTCGATAGAATAAAAATCTATTTTATTAAAAAACATTTTTACTGTTTATTTATTTTTGAGAGAGAGAGAGTGACAAAGTGAAAGCAGAGGAGGGGCAGAGAGAGAGAGAGAGGGAGACACAGAATCCAAAACAGACTCCAGGCTCTGAGCTGTCGGCACAGAGCCCGATACGGGGCTTGAACTCAGGATTGGCAAGATCATGACCTGAGCCAAAGTCGGATGCTGAACCATCTAAGCCACCCAGGCACCCCTATTTTATTTTACGTTGTTCAATGCTTATTTATCTTTGTTGGGGGTGGAGGGGCAGAGACAGAGGGAGACACAGAATCTGAAGCTCCAGGCTCTGAGCTGTCCACACAGATTCCACACAGAGTTTGAACTCACCAACTATGAGGTCACGACCTAAGCTGAACTTGCACACCCAACGGACTGAGCGACCCAGGTGCCCCTGACTTCGACTATGTTAGATACTCCATATAACTGGAATCATGCAGTGTTTGTGACTGGTTTGTCTCACTTAGCATAACGTCCTCCGGGTTCATCCAAGTTGGCCCATTGCAACATTTCCTTTTTTTTTTTTTTTTAAGGCTATTATTCCATTGTATGTTTATACAACACTCTCTTTATCCATTCATCTACTTAGGACAATTCTTCAGTACTTTTACGTGTCCCCACTGCACAGATGAGGACACAGAGGCTCAGGGAGGACCAGTAGTTCACCCCCCTGAGCAGTAGAGCAAAACTTCAAACCAGGCGGCCTGACTCCAAAGCCCACGCTTCGACCACTTTGTAGAACAATCCCCAGAAAGACCAATGTGCCACGGGTTCATGATCAGAAGGTGACAATCCCTTTATCTGGGGGCTGGGGATATCAGTGGCCCCCTCACAAAGTCCAGGTTAATCTAGCATCGTCATGATAACAGGCAAAGGTGTGTCAAGTGATCCCCTGTGCGGCCGGCCAACCCCCTGTTGTAGGAACTTGGAGAGGTGTGCACACTCCCTCTCCCCCAGTTCTGCACCCTCCATATGCAGCACGAGGACAGGGTAAATTGCAGCATGGGTAAAAGGGAAGAGTAAATTGCAGAGTCCAGCTTACCTGAGGGGGGTTAGAGGGCTTAGCAAAGGAAAACAGCACATAAAATTTTATGGCTGCCGGTCGAGGCCGGTTGTATAACCTCTGATTCTCAGCCTTAGCCGCACCCTGGAACCACCCAGGGAGCTTTAAAAACTATTGATGTCTGGGTCCCATGCTCAGAGATTCTGATTTGACTGGTCCATGCTGTGGCCTGGCTGTAGAGAGGTTTTAAGTTTCCCCAGGTGATTCTAATATGCGGCCAAGTTCAAGACCCACTAGGCTTACCCTCTCTGGGGTCTCAGGACACATTTGAGTGGGTAGCCTTCTGGACCAGGGTGGGGCCTCTCAAGAATGTGGCCTGTGGAGCCCCAGCATCTGAGTTGCCTGGGGGTCTGGTCAAACACGCCCATCCCTGGGTCCTCCCCCAAGAAATTCAGATTCAGTGTTTGTGGGGAATGGCTCAGGAACCTGCAGGTTTACAAGTGTGCTGGGCAGCCCTAACACACACTGGAGCTTGGGGCCCCCGAGACTCAAGCACAGGCCGAGTCTGCAGCTGGTCTCCATCGCGGAGGCTTGGGGACACAGAGAAAAAATGAGCTGTGGCAGATACAAGGAAGGACTGAGGAAACGCAGGGACGAGACCCCATATGGCTTGAGCACTCCTGACACCCAGGGAGGGAGAAAGTTGAGGGGCTCACAGGCAAGGCCCAAGGGAAACAGACAAAAACGTTCAGACAGGTGCTTCCAAAGACTCGAGGGGCCGCCTCCTCCCACACTGAGGTCATGCAGGGTTGGTCTGGGAAAAGGATTCTGAAGCCGGGGGAGGTGACGGAGGCCAAGAAGCGCTAGCCTCGAGGGTCTCTTGACCCATGTCATCCTGAGTCTGGGGTCTGGCAAAGCACAGAGGGCTGGTCTTCCTCACCCCCAGAAATAATATTGTGCTAACAAACTCCCAAGCTGCTGTCTGAAGACAAAAAAAGGAGGGGGACCAGAGGGAGAAATGGATCATAAACAATACTAGGCATGCTTCATCCAAACTAAAATTTTCTGCAAAGGGTACTATCAAGAAGTGAAAAGACAACCCACAGAATGGAAGGACATATTTGCAAATCGTATATCTGCTAAGAGTCTATTACCCAGAACATATAAAGAACTCTTACAACTCAATAAGAAAAAGACAAATGATCCAATTAACAGGCAAAGGAATTCAATAGACTTTTCTCAAAAGGCAAAATACAAATAGCTCATGAGAAGACAGATGCCCAAGGGCACCTGAGTGGCTCAGTCACTTGAGTGTCCAACTCTTGATTTCATCTCAGGTCATGATCTCATGGTTTGTGGGTTCAAACCCCGCATTGGGCCCTACACTGGCAGTGTGGAACCTGCTTGGGATTCTCTCTCTCTCCCTCTCAAAATAAATAAATAAACTTAAAAAAAGAAAAGAAAAGATGCTCAACATTATTGGTGATGAGGGTGGTGCACCCCCACATCCACCTCAGCATTATCCGCAAGAGCCAAGATACAGAAATAGGCAGAGTGGCTGTCGATGGAGGAGTGGGTAAAGAAAATGGAATATTATTTAGACCTTAAAAGAGGGGAAATCACACCATGTACAACAACATGGGTGAACCTGGAGGAAATTATTCTAAGTGGAATAAGCCAGACACAAAAAGACAAGTACTGCTTATATATGAAATCTAAAATAATAATAATAATAATAATAATAATAATAATAAAAGCTAAATTCACTGTGACAGAGAGTGAAAATGGTGGTTACCAGAAGTTAGGGTGTGGGAGAAAGGGAGAAAGAAAGAAAGAAAGAAGAAAGAAAGAACGAAAGAAAGAACGAAAGAAAGAAAGGAAACAAAGACAAGACAAGACAAGACAAGACAAGACAAGACAAGACAAGACAAGAAAGGAAGTCTGTAGGTAGGTGGGCAGGTGCAGGGACCGGAGGGAGGGGAAACGGGGAGTGAGTGTGTGTGTAACGGGCACAGAGCTTCGGGTCTGCAGGATGAAGAATGGCTATGGACGGCTGGCGGGGGTGGTTGCACAGCAACACGATATACCGGATACCTTGGAACTTTACACATAAAATGGTTAACACGGTAAGTTTTACATTCTGTATATTTTACTACCATAAAAAATTGGACCAAAAAAAAAAAAAAAAAAGCCCTCAGCCCTGACCTTGCTGGCTGTAGGACATTACACTGGCCGTCTCATCTCCCCATTCCTCAATTTCCTATTCTGTATATTGCGGGAAACATTAGTGCCCAGTACCTGGCACACAGTAAGCATCTAGTAAGTGCTGGCGATTGTTATTTTCACAACCACCCACAATCGGACGAGGAAACTGAGACCCAGAGAGATGACAAGACCAGTCTCGGGTCCCGAGGCCAGCATGTACAGATCTAGGCTCTGCATGAAGGCAGAGGGACTCCAGAAACTGTTCTTAGCCACCGTGCTTCTAGAAGGACAGTGTGAGAATTCAAACAACAGGAAGAAGTCCGTCCCAAGACCCACTTGCAAAGGCAAAACAGGTGCCCGGTGCGCTGCCCTGAGAAGGCACGGAAAACTCCGGAGGCTGCTCACGCTGGCACACAGAGCAGAAAAGACCACAGACTGTCCCAGCTCTGCACTTGGGACGTCAGTTAGCAAAGTGGGGGGAGGATCCCACGCCCACAGGCCTGGCTCTGAATCACCGGGAGGAAGTCTCTCCTGCTGTTTGTTTGTATCTACCCTCTCCGCCGTTGGGCACTGTGAAACTTTGCAGAGTACCTCCCGGCGGGATCCGGTGGGCCGTGGAGCTGGGCTGGGACCCGAAAGCCATCCACAGGTGTCTGTGAATCAACATCTGCTGCACCCACCCCACAGAACTGCGAGCCACGGTCCAAGTTCGTGTGCAGCGACAAACGTGGGGACTTGGGGGGGGGGGGTCTTTCCACTCTGCAAAGAACAGGTGTTGGTGGCTGCCCCAAGAGCTAGAACCTAGATCTTCCCTGGGTGAGAGATGCGTTTGGTGCAAATTCAGTTTCAAACTATATTCATGTCACAGCCCATCTGGAACATTCTTTGGGGTATCGCTCTGAGAAAGACAAAAAGGAAAAGACACACGCTCTCACTGTGCCTGTGGTCTGGAAGAGAAAGAGCTGTGGGCACAGAACAAACACAATGTGTGAGTCTGGGAGAGTTGACTTGAGAGGACTATGGTCGGTCTGCTGTCCGTCTGTCATCCGTCTCTGAGCCCCCGCCTCAGTTGCTCAGGCCAGACACTTCAGAGCGTCTCTGACTCCTCCCTTCCTCTGGCAGCTTGCATCCCATCCACCAGCAAACCCACCCAGCACTCAGCACAGCCACTAGCAGCCTGGTGCATGCCATCTCACCTCTCCCCAGATGAGCATTCTGTTTCCACTTTTGCCCTACTGCAATCTAATACCGACAGAGCAGCCACAATCGCCCCACCTCCCTTATAGGCCCCAAACCCTGCAATGGTTCCCCAGGCAAGACCTCACCCCATCCCACAAGGTCCTCTACAATCCAGTTGGCCTCTAACTACCCTTCTGCTATCATTTCCTCTCCCAAGCGGTCCTGGCCTGAATGGTCTCCAAACACACCTGAAATGCCCCCCCCCCCACCTCAGGGCCTTTGCACGTGCTGTTCTCACTTCTCAGAATGCTCTTGTGAACAGTGTACTCTCTCACCTCTTTGGAGTCTCTATTCAGATATCATCTTCCTTGACATCATATTTAGAACTGCAGCCTCATGTCTGACATTCCTTGTCTCTAAGGTGAACATGTAATTGTCCAAACTAAGATGTTTCTGAGACTATCAATAATCACCCTGTAACAGACCTAACCTGGGACATGATCCCAAACCTCCCTCCCTGGTTCATTTTTCTCCATAGCAATTATAACTTTTTAAACTACAGATTTTACTCATCAGTCTTATTTTCTGCCTCTTCCCCCTCAAGAAGGGAGGCATCATCACGGGATTTGTGCCCACCTTGTTCCTTTCCCCAGCACATAGTAGCTGCTCAATAAACATTTGTTGGAGGAGAGAATGAATGGGCATCAGAAGAGTTCCCAACCCAAAGGGTGGGTCATGTCAGAAGAGTCTTCTGGAAAAGGTAACACCTTGAAGGGCAAACAATGTAACAGTCACATGGAGGGGGAGGAGGGGGAGGAGGGGGAGGAGGGGGAGGAGGACGAGGCAAGAAGAGGCACCAGCTGGGGTGTGGTATTAATAACAAACACAACCACCGACAGAAACAGTAACGGCGGCAACGTATCCTGGGGGCTTTGCTCTGCTCCTGACACCGTACTAAGCATCTGTCGTGCATTGCCATAGTTAGCGCATGTAACACACACGCGGGGTCAGCGTTGTTACGATCCTCACTGATGAAATGGAGGGCCCAGAGATTGAGGAGCTTGTCCAAGGTCATGAAGCTAGCAAGTGGGAATTAAACCAGGCAGCATGGCTGCATGGATTAAGTCGAGGAGATGGACAAAAGATACTTCGGGGAAAAACAGCAGCCTAACCAGTGCATGGAGTCTCAGGAACGCATCCAAAAGCTCTCCAGAGTCTGAGCTGAAGAACACGCCCAGGGTCTGGGAGAGAAGGGAAGCTGCTGGATGGGCACCAGGTCTCATGCCTTTGCAGTTTCGGGGACCTCTGGAATCCAGCGTTCTGAGGCTCCGGAACTGGGATGCCACGCCTGGTAACACCCGTAAGGTTTTCCCAAACATTCCCACGTGTCACTGCGTTGAGGGGACTGGAATCGATCTACGGTGTTCAGACGCACCCAGCAGGCCGATTACCCACCGGGAAAGCTGGAAGGCGTCGCTCTCGGTGGCCTGGCTTGCTGAGGCCATCCTCTCCCCTCGCAGAGTAGCCTGCTCATTGGGAAGCGAGCTCAGGGACACGGTTTCAGGCTTGCAGGTCATAGCGCTGTGGCTAAGGGGACCAACTGACGTGACTCGGGTTGTTCTGCCCTTCGGCGCTCCAGACCTCCAGGCAGGTGTGAGCAACCACACCTGCTCCAGCATCACCAACAGGGACCATCCGCTATGGGGGGGGGGGGGCAGTGCACGCAGTGGCCAGGAACTCGGGCCCAGATCGGACAGCTCTGCCCCTGGCTGCCGTGGGATCCAAGAGAAGACACGTATATCCCTAAGCCCCTG
Source organism: Panthera uncia (assembly GCF_023721935.1). Taxonomy (NCBI): domain Eukaryota; kingdom Metazoa; phylum Chordata; class Mammalia; order Carnivora; family Felidae; genus Panthera; species Panthera uncia. Next base: position 3,065,490 of record NC_064815.1, read on the forward strand.
TTTGCCTCATCGGCACCAGGGGGATGCGATGAAGCTTGATTAAATCACAGTGATGGTTTCCTAGGGGCACGTGTGTGTCAACACTTGCAAAGTTGGACAACTGTGCCTCAGTAAAGCCGTTACAATTGCAGACTTTAAATCTTAATGATAATGAGCTTATTCCAGTACCTGAAACATCTTCATTCTACGTAAGATGTTGATTTGTGGTCGTCAGTAGCATGGGACGGGCACCTCAGAACTTTACCGGCCGAGCGTCCCAAATGGTGTTGGAGAAACGGCAGCCCTATCTAATCCCCATGGCAGCACCACCAGTCAGCTCAATCCCCATTTCACAGAGGAACAAAGTGAGGCTCAGTGGCCATGTTCGAGGATGTTCTAAATTTTTTTTAATGTTTACTTATTTTTGAGAGAGAGAGAGAGAGAGACAGAGAGTGCAAGCAGGGCAGGGGCAGAGAGAGAGGGAGACACAGAATCTGAAGCAGGCTCCAGGCTCTGAGCTGTCAGCACAGAGCCCTACACGGGACTCGAACCCATGGACCATGAGATCATGACCTGCACTGAAGTCCAGCATTTAACCGACTGAGCCACCCAGGCGCCCCACAGAATGTTCTAGAACAAAGTCCTGTTTCTAGCATGTACTAGTGACAGACGATGTAAGGCGTAAAAGAAGAAAGCAAAACAGAGGGCTGCAAAATAAGGTGCTGTGAGGGAGGCAGCAATAGTACCAAAGATTCTCCGAGCACTGGACGGGTCCCCAGGTCCTGAAGTTATGTCCTTAGGGAGAAGGCAGCCTGGACCCCCAGTTCTCTGTTCCGTCACTACTGCCCTGTGGAGGCACCGCCACAGACCGGGACTGCTCCCTCTCTCTGCCTGCAGCAGCCACAGAAACCTACCAACCCACCTTGCGGTGGGCTGACAGAGTCCCCTCCTATCACCCTAGGGAGAGGTGCCCATTGACAGACTCTCATGATGCTGGTTCTGCACTGCAATCCCACATGTTCTGTAATGTTCCATTGTGCCTTTGGAGTCTCCAGTGTCCTCTCTCTTCCCCAGCCGTGGCTAATGACAGCATTAACAATGACCACACAGCCTCACGCTCACAGCTTGTCATTCTAATGACAAGGCATTCATGGTGCCTGAAATTTGGTCTGTACCTGTGCCCCTCCCTGACTGCCCGGTAGCCCTTTACTGAGGACCTGTCATGGGCCAGGCTCTACCGCAGGGCTGCAGATGTGAAGATAATTAAGGCACACAATGCCCATGCCTCTGGGAACTTCAATTCTAGCGGGGACGGGAGAGGAGGGACAAGTGGATTAAAGCAATCGTGGGGACGTCACAATATGATAAAGGTTATGAAGGAAATGAAGTGTTGACGGACAGAGTGAGATGGGAGAGCTTAGCAGATGCTCTGAGAAGGCCTGCAAAAGAGTTGAGAAACTCAGTGTTTCAAGGAGAAGGGAAGCCCCTGGGGTCAGAGAGTTCTGGAAAGAAATGACAGAAGACCATGGTGATGCCAGAATGGCATAAGCATCATGATGCTTATGTGGTTCATATGAGAGAACCCCGGGTTCAGTTCCCAACACAGCTACCTAGCAGCTTATATGAGCTCGAGCAAGTTACCCTCTGTACCCTATTCCTATGGTTCTTGAATAGCAAACGAGGTTCCTAATGGCACCCAACTCCTTGAACCATTGTGAAGATTGATCTAGTTAATTCAAGTGAGGCGCTTAAAACGCAGCATGTAGTAAGTGCTCAATAAATGTCAGCTATTATTTTTATCACGCCCCTGCCTGGTTGCCAGGATTCAATACCAAAGAGTATGTCCAGGGCTAAGCGCTTAGATCTGATTCAACCTCTGCGCGATTCCCCCCATTGAGTTTCTTGTTGTGCTTCTTACTTACAAGGCAGTCAGCAAATATTTGTTGAATGAACAACAAATAAATGAACGAGGGACTTCCTGATTACCTTATCTTTAAGCCACTGAAATGCACCATCAGGCCAGCCTGACGATCAAGGTTTCCCTTTGTAAGCAATGTGATCTGGCCTGGAATTTTGCGTTCCTGCAACTGACAGGAAAGAAAGGTGGAAGGGAGATGGTTATTAGCCACTGCCTCTGCAAACACCAAGCCATCTGCACCCCGTTACCTAAGCACAGACCTCTGTGGGCGCCGAACTTCAGAGCCCTGAAAGTTGGAAGGGATTCCGAGCTTGGATCCCTCGGGCTAGGCTATTCTTGGAAGCTGAGTGCCGCGCCTGCCACAGGGAGGTGAGTCATGTACAGGGTAAAGGCTTGATGGATTTCTCCGCAGCAGCAGCAATCTATCAGGGCAGATCTACAGGCCACAGAGCACCAGAACACGAAGTGGGGGGGTGGGGGTGGGGGGGCTCTGATCCGATGCTGCTAAAAACAATACCACCCCTGCCTGTATCCTTGCACTGTTTGCAGGTAACGCCAGGGACCCCCTCACCAGGCAAATGCCCACCCCAAGGAGGCCAAATGCGGATCCGTGACATACTGTTCCCCCATTATATATACACGCAGTCCTCCGAACAGCTGGGAAAGTGTGTGCCCAGCCACATCTCCGCCCTCCGGGCCCGAGTAGCCATTTGTGAATCCCTGTCATGCGGCTTCTATCCTGTGAAGGTCCTCACTTCCCTGGGGGACTCGGAGGTCTTGGAAGGTCTTTTACGCAGAGTTCACCGTTGCTCATAAAACTGAGTTGTGACTGGAGGCGGAATAACAGGGGTCTTACTTCATTTTGTTTTTGCAATGTCCCAACCGTGGAAGAGAGGGACGTGCCATGAATGGCTTAAAAATCCAGGGACATAAATAGCCACTATGGGGCAGTTCCCTGACATTCCGTGAGCTTGGTCCTGGGTTCAGCGCCAGGCAACCCCACCCCCCTTGAGGCTTCGCGCACTCCTTACAAGGGACAGCAGGCTGGGACCTGGGACGGACTGGGAGGTGGCACACCACTGGTGAGTCCCACTTTGCTGGTGTCCTTTGTTCTTCCCAAACTGCCTGGTGACGCGTCTCTGAAGTCAGCCTCCAGTGGCACTTCTGAAGTTGTGCTCCTTACATATGCTCCCGGAAAGTTGTTCCAAGTGAAAGCAGCTTAATTAAAACCACATTCCATCAAACTGTCACTTTGTTTATGAAAAAGCGTCGAGTGGCTGGAAATGGCAGGAACAAGCACGGAAGAGAAATGCTCCAGATTTGTTCTGATTAAAAGTGCGATCGAGGCATTAAGAAAGCAAGCCCGTGAACCCAGGGGGCCCCTGAGCCCGACACTCCACTCCGCCATTTCCGAATACAACCGAGGACACTTGTCAACACAAAGAGAACTTTTCCCTGCCTAGAGAGGGTCTCCGCCTTCATGAAGACAAAGCGTCCAGCCGGGACTGGTTAATTTCGAAGGGCAACATACCTTAGAGGTGCTCTCCCGTATCTCTCCGCATACGTGCACCTGCTTCTTAAATACGACATGCCCCGAATGTGCAAGCCCCGGACCTGGGTCACACCACGGAAGTGACACGGACACGAGTAGGAACCTGAGACCCCTCTTACCCTACCCCGTCACCTTTCAGAGTGGGAAGCTGAGATGTATGGACAGAAAACAGCACGCTCAGGGGCACCCACGGAAACAGACCCGGAGTCGGGAGGCCGGAGGTCAACTTCACCTCTGGAACCCGTCAACTCCCAGAACCCTCGTCTTACCACAGGGTTACAAGGTCACTGCTCTGTTGTCTCCAGCAGAGAAATCAGTTCTGACAAAGCCCACCTAGAAACAGGTGGCCTTGACCTGGCTCTGGAAACCAGGGATGCCTCTTCTGCATCTGCCGGTTCCATTTCCCCCGTATCTCAAAACTCCAGAACATCGTATGTCACACTCCACCTTCTCTGATGATGCAACTACACGAGGGCTTTACGAAACAGCTGTTGTCCAAGCCACGCGCTTAATCCAAAGTTCGGGAAGAACAGAATAGAGTCTGAGACTTAGGTTACCAACTCTTGCAGGCAGAAATCCAAGATGACCACCCATGACCCACTCCCTCACGGGGTCTCCTCCCCTTGAGTGTGGTCGGCACCTGGGAATATGACGGGGATCACTCCTGTGACTATGTTACCTCATATGACAAAGGCGAAGGGAGCTACAGATGTCAGGAAGGGAGAGTAACCTAGGTGGGCCTGACCTCCCCAGGCCAGTGCTTTAAAAGAGGGCTTACACTTTCCCTCTCCTCCCCCCAATCCTGCTTTTGAACCAAGAAGCCTCTCTGAGCTCTAAAGCTGCAAGGAAATGAATCCTGCCATCTGCCAGCCACCTTGTGAGCCCGGAAAAGACCCCAAGCCCCAGGCCAGACCGTGTGGCCCCACCAACACCTGGACTGCAGCCCTGAGCGGAGAACCCAGGCAAGCCACGCCCAGGCTCCTGACACAAAATCTGTGAAATACGAAGTAGGTGTGAACCACTAAGTTCGGGGCAATTCGTTCCAGGGCAATAGGTGACCAATACACCAGCTGGGCACCAGCACTTTCTAAAGAGGCCAACGTGGGGATGATGTCAGTGGTACCAAAATGAGGCAATGGCTGGCAGCAAACATTCCCCTCCACGGGCCTCCTTCAATAACAATAAAACAGAAAGGACTTCAAAACCTCACTGGCCCATTTCCTTTACCTGTGGTGCTCCTTTTGAAAATTAAAGGCTAACACAGGCGCCCCGGGCTGACTTGATCCCACCAGGAATAGACAAGCTTCCCCTAAGAGTTAAGAGGACTTTGTTAGCCTAGGAGGAACAAGTTGCTCTTTGAGAGACAGAGAGAGAGAAAACACGTTTTCAAAGGAAACACTGGAGTCTCAAACCTAAAAAAACAACAACTTCAGCTAAGAAGAAACTCCCACCATTTGGCATTTGCAGGCGCTAGAGGCGATGATGCAAAAGAGACCGAGCTCTGCGTGTGCAAATCTCTGACAGGTGTGCAAGACCCAACACTCCCTGCGTCGAGCCTTCTCACCCCGGACCCCAAAACAGGTGCCTGTGCATGTGGGAAGGCAGGCCTGGCTGCCGGGAGGTGGGATGGAGTGCGTGAGACGGCATTTAATTAAGTGCTAACCTGCTGGTCACGGGGTTTAAGCGGTGACCTTTGTGCGGAGCCAGTTTGATCGTGGGACACTTCCGTTCCAGACAGTACTTGCATGGTTACTCAGTGCCACCGAGATGAAAATCCAAAGGACGGAGCAAGGCCTACAGGGCTCCTTGCGCTCCCCACCGTGCCCACCTCTCCACCCCCACCTTTCCTCACTTCCGGGTCGACCTTCCGTCCTGCAGGCTCCCCAAGCTCTCTCAGCAAGCTGCTTCCGCTTGCAGTGCCCTCCTTACAGCGCCCTCCTTGGCTCCCCTTTTCCCACCTGGACAGCCGCTAGACACGCTTCAATCACTGTCTCCAGGAAGCCCTCTCTGACTCTTTCTCCAGCTATCCTAGGACAGCCTGCATTCGGTTTCCCTATCTGTTTGACGGGTAGCACATCAGCTGTAAAAATTAGGTAAGCAGACACACATCAAGTCCTTACAGGCGGGTGACATGTCTGCGGCATATAATAAGCACTCGGTGATTATTTCTGTTATCTACTGAGCACTTAGTACAAAATATCGCATGGGCCGCTAACGTGCAAAGCAGGCATCGGCCCTTCCCTTCTCCCCAGGTCCTGATGTGTGGGGCCCAGCACAGTCCCCTGCACAGAGCAAGCCCTTCTCGTGTTGTCAGTCGGGCCCACCCCAAGCTGGTGCATCCTCTCCGGGAATCAGAGGCTGGGACAAAGCCCTTCCAGAACTCTGGACCCAACACCAACATCATTAAATCCAGAAATAAGCCCTGGGTCCCGATCTCATTTAGAACCCCTGTTTACAGGAGGCGAGGAAAAAAAGGAGGTGACCAACATAGCTCCTGAGGAGAATATTTCAATGTCCCAGTGAACTCTCATGTGAGACTGGAGGCTGTGTGGGCCTCACAGGATTACATCCTCATCTCGGCCACCGTCACCCCCTCTGGGGGGCTTTCCGCAGCCTCTGCTCACTAGGAGTTAATCCCTCCCTCCTCTGACTTTCCTAGAGTCTGACAGGTATCTCTTGTGCACATTTCTTCCAAGCCTTAATCGCTGGCTGATGCATTATATATTTATTTATTCTCTGCCTCTGTCGTCTGAACTATAAGCTCCACGGGGGCAAGGGTCTGCATTTGGCTCATTGGTCTGTGATGAGGACCCAGGTCAGCACTTGGCCTGTAGTAGAAGCTCACTAAATAATCTGCTAAGCGAATGAATGACAGGAGGAAGAGAAGGAGGAGGAGTCAACACATCGATAGTGTTTCCTTCGCATCAGGATCTGCTCTGAGTGCCTTTTGTAGATGAGCTCTATAAACAACAACTCTGTGAGCAGGGCACTGTTATCAGCTGAAGCATGGGGGCTTCAGTCACTTGTCCTGCCAAACAGCCAGGGAGTTAGAGTAAGGATTTTGAGTCAGGCAGTATGGCTCCAAAGTTTATGCTCTTAACCACAACACTGGCAGGCAGGCAGGCAGGCAGGTGGAGAAAGAAGGAAGGAAGGATGGAAAGAAGGAAGGAAGAAGGAAGGAAGGAAAGAAAGAAGGAAGAAAGAAGGAAGGAAGGAGGAAGGAAGAAGGAAGGAAGGAAGAAGGAAGGAAGGAGGGAGGGAGGAAGGAGGGAGGGAGGAAGGAGGGAGGG
>NC_064815.1:3072238-3138405 GCF_023721935.1 Panthera uncia
GAGGGAGGGAGGAAGGAGGGAGGGAGGAAGGAGGGAGGGAGGAAGGAAGAAGGAAGGAGGGAAGGAGGAAGGAAGAAGGAAGGAAGAAGGAAGAAAGAAGGAGGGAGGGAGGGAGGAAGGAGGAAGGAGAGAGGGAGGAAGGAGGGAGGAAGGAGGAAGGAGGGAGGAAGGAGGAAGGAAGAAGGAAGGAAGGAGGAAGGAAGAAGGAAGAAAGAAGGAAGGAGGGAGGGAGGAAGGAGGAAGGAAGGAGGAAGGAAGAAGGAAGAAAGAAGGAAGGAGGGAGGAAGGAGGAAGGAAGGAAGAAGGAAGGAAGGAGGGATGGAGGAAGGAAGAAGGAAGGAAGAAGGAAAAAAGAAGGAAGGAGGCAGGGAGGAAGGACGGAAGGAGGAAGGGAGGAAGGAGGAAGGAGGAAGGAAGAAGGAAGGAAGGAGGGAGGAAGAAAGAAGGAAGGAGGGAGGGAGGAAGGAGGGAGGGAGGATTTAAAAGTTAATGTCTATCACATCCTGCAAATATAATGCCCAGGTTGTTGAGGAATGTGCTTATCTGCTCCCCAGGTATCTTCTGAAATGCTGTAACCTCTACACAAAGCAAAACCCTACGTTTTGCACAGAGTAGGCACTCAGGAAGTGTTTCTTGAATTGGGTCACACCCGGGCTAGTGCTGCAGCTATCCCAAGTACCTTTGCAGGCACCTCCCCAGCTTCCCTTGCCATGGAGATTCACAACACCTATGCCACGAGCTGCAGTGTTGCTGGTCCTTATCTGGAGCTTTTGACAATAAGCAAACCAAAGCCACCACGCCTCACAGTGACACTGCCACCGGTTTCTGGACCATGAGAGTGTTTGATACTTGTGGACGAGTCTGGAGGAGCAATGATACTAGAGGAAATCACCACTCCCTGAGCCTTCTGAATCCTCATTCTCCGTGGGGAGGGAGGGTGCATCCCGCCTGCCCAGGAGGGTAGGCGAAGCTGCCAACAGAGAAGATGTCTGTGGCAAGAACCAGCAGCTTCCTGGCCAGACTGAACTGCAAGTGAGCAAATCCCACTATCTCAGCCGGCTCAGAAGCAGCTGCAAAATCACGGTGGGTCCTCAGGAGAAGCTACAACATACAAGGGGGAGGAGCAGCTCCGAGGAGGAGGGAAGCGGGGGGGGGGGGGGGGAAAAAACCTGGCTACATATCTACCTGGGGCAATCTGTTTTCCCAAAAGCACAGAGGACTGTGTACCAGGACCAGGCGGGAAGAGCGTGGGCATATGCCACTCCCAGGTTAATCCACGGACCACAGGGAAGAGCAAGCGGCATTGCAGGGCTGCCGAGATCTAAAAATACCCAGCACATCCCCTCCACGGCGCGAACGGTAAGCTCTTAGCGGACAGGCACACTGCCAAACAATGCCTAGCCGGACACTCCAGAAGGAGTCTCGAGGCTGGGGACTAGGAAAACGTGGAAAGCAGCTAGGGAAGTGCACTGTCAGAGATTGATGAAGCTTTAAGAGACTGGTTTGTTTGGATTGACCTGAGCTGGAGAGAGGGAGAGAGGGAGGAGGAGAGGGGAGAGAGAAGGCTGCTGTCGCCCTGGCAGTGGAAGTCAATGTAATGCAGAGGTTAAAGCCACAGGCTCTGGGGTCACACTGGGTCTACTCAAATCCAGGATCCACCACTTAATAATTACACGACATTAGAGAAAGATGTACTCCGTCTGAGCCTCTGTTTCCTCATCTGTAAAAAGGGAACGATAATGATAATCGACACCAGCTACCTCATTGATTTTTGTGAAGAGTTCAGTAGATGATGTTATTGTTCAAATATCCACTGGCCCTCTCTGCAGGATCCCTCCGTGCCGAGCAGCTAGAGTGCCTCCCGATGTCAGCCCTGGAGCCGGGAGAAGTGATGTGTGCCACTTCCAAGAAGAACCCTTAAGATCCATCTCACAGTCTAATGCCTCTCATTTTCCTATGCGAGGAGACTAGGGCTGACCCGGACAGGGCTACTTGTTCAGCCTGAGTCCTGGCTCTAAGATTTGCATGAAGCAGAGCCACAACTAACCCAACATAACCTGTGGGCAACAAATAAATCTTTGTTTTGTAAGCCGCTGACATTTTGGAGCTGTTTGTTACTGCAGCATAAATAAACTTAAACTGACACAATGATTAAATGAGATAATGTACCTGATACACTTACCACATATCTGGGATTTTCTACGCACTCAAAAAAGGCCACTTGTTTTGACCATTATCCATATTGCCACCACTGGTTCTTACCCTTTGGAGACGTCACCAATCGCCACAGTTTCTTGTTGAGAAACTAATGACAGTTCTGGACACTCTCCCTTAGGACACAACGACGCAGGCAACTACAGATGGTTCACACGTCCCGGGCTCAGGAACCCTGGGAGAGGGACTCAGGTTGAGAAATTCATGTGGCAATCCTGAAACAGATTCCCTAAGCTTCAGCATGGAAATTGCCATCATAGTGCATCAAGTATCACTGAGTCCCGATGGGTAAAAATGCCACAGGGCAACCTTCTATCCTAGACCAACAGGCCATGATGCACAAGAAGCATGAATCAAGAGGTGTGTAAGGGGACTGGCCATGGCTAGGTCTTCACTCCTGCACTTGGGCTGTCTGTGAGAAGAGAAAATTCCACCCCTCCCTGGGACCCGTGGTAATTCTTGCTGTGCCCCTGTAAGATAGCTCCTGGCTCCTGATCCTGGTGCCCAGGGAACATGCAGTTCTTTGGTGTTTAGATGCACCAGCCAATTTCTGTGTCTGATTTCAGAGGAACTGCTCTTTCCTGGGGGAGTTTCTACTCAAGGGATATGCTATCTTTGGCTCCCACCTACTCAGCTTGGTTGTGGGAATGGCTTCCCACTCACTGCCTTCCAACCCTCACCTTTACCCCAGTCTGAAGCCACAGCATTAGAGTCCTAACAGATGCCCCAGACTTCTCCATAACCTTGTAATCTCATCCTCCCACCAAAAAGGCAACTCAACACTCTGTAGAGGCCCCATTCCCAACTACTAACAAAGGAATCACTTCATCCATTCCTTGTTTTTTTATTTCTCCACCCACTTTTCATTTACTTGTTTTAAACTGTATTTATTTTAGGGGAGCCTGGGTAGCTCAGTCGGTTGAGCATCCAAATTCAGCGCAGGTCATGATCCTGCAGTTCACGGGTTGGAGCTCCGCATCAGGCTCTGTGCTGACAGCTCGGAGCCTGGAGCCTGCTTCGGGTTCTGTGTCTCCCTCTCTCTCTGCCCCTCTCCCACTCGTGCTCTGTCTCTCTCTGTCAAAAATGAACATTAAAAAATTTTTTTAAGTTTATTTTTGAGAAAGAGAGAGAGAGGGAGGGAGGGAGGAGCAGGGAGACAGGGAGAGAGACAGAATCCCAAGCAGGCTCCGGCTGTCAGCACAGAGCCTGATGCAAGCCTTGAACTCATGAACCATGAGATCATGACGTGAGCCAAAATTAAGAGTTGGATGTTTAAATGACTGAGCCACCCAGGTGCCCCTCCATCCATTTTTTAAATAAATATTTATTGTCTGTGTGACTTTGAGTGACATAATCTCCCTCTCTCTTTCTCTCTCCATGCTTCAGTTTTCTCATCTACAAAATGGGATGGAGACTATCCCAGTGAGGTACAGTAGTGATTAAATATATTAATATATGTACAAGACTTGTCTGATTTCTATTTTGTGAGGCACTGTACCAGGCACGAGGGACAAAAATGGTGAGTGAAAGCAAATGCTACCCCTATGAAGCTGATGATCCCTTGGGAGTGACATAAATTAATCAAACAACTGTACTAATTAGTATTTAAAAAGTGTAGCTCTCATTAAGCGTTACCAAGAAGTACATGGTACTACGAGGGTATACGACACAGTAAATGATCTAGGAGATTCTTCTCTAAGGAGGTGATGATGCTCCATTTTATCCTACCCATCCCCAGCCCCCAACAGACACCGGGGGAGCAATCTCCAATAGCTGCAACAAATAAGATTAAAATAAATGGCAGAGGAAGCCTTCAAATAAAAATGAAGGGAGCTGGAAGAAGTGAGGGCAAGAGGCAGAGACCATTACCCCCCAGTGAGATGGAGAAGGCCCTACAGCACCACAGACTCGCCTCTTCTCTAGAGCAGGAACGTGGAGTTCAAGTCGGACAATAAAGTTCCACGTGAAACTTAGGACTTTTTTGCCACTCTTTCTGTGAAAAATGCCATACTTAATAGGTTTTTCAAATTATCACTTTGGGTAATATGGAGATTCTCACATTCTGACTGTACTATGTCTTGGGGTGATCTTCTTTGGGTTGATCTTGCTTGGGATCCTTCGACCTTCATATACCTGGACATCCATATCTCTCCCATGATTTGGGAAGTTTTCAGCTATGATTTCTTCCATCAAGTTTCTGCCTCTTTCTCTCTCGCTTCTCCTTCTGGGACTCCCATGATGCAACTATTCACTCGATGATAGCTCATAATTCGCACACAGCCTGTCTTCACTCTTTTCCATATAAGTTATTTCTTTTGAAATATACTTAAACTAGACTGACCGAGAAAATAGGAGAAGACTTCAAATTACTAAAATCTGGAATGAAAGGACACATCGCCACCAGCCATACAGAAATCAAATGGATTAAAAGGGAATATGATGAACAACGTTATGGCCACAAAGTTAACAACTTAGACACATTTCTTAGAAAGACACAACTTAAAAACCGGCTCAAGAAGAAATATAATATTTTAATAGACCGATAGCAAGTGAAGAAATTGAATTAGTAACTAAGAATTTCTCAGAAAAGCCTAAGCCTCGATGGCTTCACTGCTAAATTCTATCAGTTATTTAGAGAATACATAATACCAATGTTTCACAAACTCATTCAGAAAACAGAAGAGGACACACTTCCCAACTTACTTATGAGGGCTGTGTTACCTGATATCAAAACCAAATGTGGACAATAAAGGAAAACCACAGCCCAATAACTCTCATGAACACAGATGCAAAAATCTTTAACAAGATACTAGCAAAATGAATTCAGTATATATTAAAAAGGATTATACACCATGACCAAGCTGGATTTATCCTAAGAATGCAAGGTTTGTTAAATATCTGAAATTCAATTAATGTAATACATCATATGAATAGAATTTTTTAAAAGCCTCGTCACCATCTTCATAGATTCAGAAAAAGAATTTAACAAAATCCTACAACCATTTATAGTAAAAACCCTCAAAAAAAAAAAAACAAGGAAGAGGGGCACCTAGGTGGCTCAGTCAGTTGAACATCCAACTCTTGATTTCAGCTAAGGTCATGATCCCAGGGTCGTGGGACTGAGCCCCACATCTGACTCTGCGCAGAGGGTGGAGGCCTGCTTGAGATTCTCATTTTCTCTCCTTCTGCCCCTCTCCCCCACTCACACTCCCTGTCTCTCTCTAAAATAAAAAAGTTTTGAAAAATAAATTTTAAAAAACCAGGAAGAAAAGGATACATTCTCAAACTGGTAAAGGGTTTCTACAAAAAAATCCACAGACAACACCACACTCAAATAAATAATATTTAATTAACTAAATAAATATTATTTATTTAATAATTAGTTACTATTAGTTAATAATACTTAACTAGTAATTAAATAAATAATGTTTGATTAACTAAAGCTTCCAGATAAGAAAGGAAGTAAAACCTTGTCTTTATTCACAGGTGACATAATACCGTATATAGAAAATCGTAAAGAATCCACCAAATACAAGTTGAACTAGTGAACAAATACTAGAAATAAAATTCAGAAAACACGCTCATTCAAAGTAGCATCCAAATGAATAAAACACTTAGGGACAAATTTAACAAAAGAAGCACAAGATTTGTACCCCGATGACGGCAAAGCTTTCTCGAAGAGAATTAGAGAAAGTCTCAATAGAAGGAAAGACAATTCGTGGTCATGAATTGGGAGACTATTAGATCCAATACAATCTCCATCAACATTCCACCAGCAGACTTGTCAAAATTGACAAACAGATTCTAAAATTCAAAGGTGAATGTAAAAGATGGAAGAGCCAAACTACTTATGAGGTAGGAGAACAATGCTGGAGGACTTCACACCCCCCAATTTCAGACTTAATATCAAGCTACAGTAGTTCAACCAAGTGTGGTGTTAAATTAAGGATAGACATCGGCGCACCTGGGTGGCTCAGTCGGTTAAGTGTCTGACTTCGGCTCAGGTCACGATCTCATGGTTCATGGGGTTTGAGCCCCACGTTGGGCCCTGCTGATGGCTCAGAGCCTGGACCCTGCTTCGGATTGTGTCTCCCTCTCTCTGCCCTCCCTCCTTTGCTCATGCTCTGTCTCTGTCTCTCAAAAATAAACATTAAAAAATAAATAAATCAATGAAAATAAAATAAAGTAAGGACAGACCTGTAGGTCTGTACATAAATAAAAGTTCAGAAATAAACTCTTAAATTTATGTCAAATGATTCTTGACAAAGATGCCAAGACAATTCAGTAGGGAGAGAACAGTCTTTTCAGCAAACGATGCTGGGAAAATTCAGTATCCATATGTAACTGAGTGAACGTAATGCCGTATCTCAAACCACACACAAATAGTAAGTCAAAATGGATCATAGACATCAATGTAGGAGCTAAAACTATAGAGCCTTTAGAAAAAAAACTAGAGAAAATCTTCATAACTTTGGGTTAGGCAATGACTTCTTGGACACAGTACCATTATTTTATAAGCCATAAAAGAAAAAAAATGGATAAACTTCCATTCAACTTCACTAAAATTAAAAACCTTGGCACTCCAAAAGACATCATTAAGAAAATGAAGACATACCAGAGACTGGGGGAAAATATTTTCAAATCATATATATATATGATAAAGCACTTGTATCAAGAATATATAAAGAATCCATACAACCCAATAATAACAAAAACAAACAACTCAGTTGAAAAATGGTTAAAAGAGTTAATGGGTACTTCACCAAGGAGGACCTACAAGTGGCTAACAAGCATGTGACAAGGTCCTCTGGTGATTCTCCATTAGGGCAATGAGAATTAAAACCACCCTGAGATCCCAATTACATATTCAGCAGAAAGGCTATAATAAAGAAGACCAGTACTGGCGAGGAAATGAATGCGGATGTGAAATGGGAAAGCCACTTTGGAAAACACTGGCAGTTTCCACTCCTAGATATCCACCCAAGAGAAATTAAAACTGTCCACACAAATACTAGTGTGTGAACGCTTGTACGACTGTTACTGACAACACGCAGAGGGGGAAGCAGGAAGCAACACAAATGCTCAGGGGCCGATGAAAGGATACACAAAGTGTTGTATATCCATACAATGGAAGAATATTTGGCAACAGAAGTGTATAAAAGACTAATGCCTGCCACGACATGGATTAACCTCAAAAATGTTATCCTAAGCCAAAGAAGCCAGCCTGGAGAGACTACATCCTGTGTGACTCCATTTACGTGAAATGTCCAGGAAAGGCCAATCTAGAGAGACAGAAAGCAGATCAGTGGTGGCCTGGGGGTGGGAAGCAATAATTGACTATGAACATGCTTGGGGGAATTTTGGACGGGTGATAAAAAATGCTCTAAAACTCCCTCGTAGAGATGGTTGCAAAAAATGTGTAGATTTACTAAAAATTCATGGAATTTACAAAGAGTGTATTTCATGATTTGTAAATTGTACAGCACTGGATGTGTGAAAAGAGAGAAGGTAATTAACTGCCCCCTGCCCAACCCCCTCCCCCAATAATCTAGTCTTCTCTGTAGTTTACCATAAGCCCCAATCTGCTCGTTTCAACAAGGGGTAGGAGAGTTTAGTCAGAGGAGAAGTCTGTAAAGTTGGAGAAGTTCTAACCTCTTTCTCTCTGAATAATCCTCCCCAAACAATAGTTAGGAAGAGGTTTTTTGTTTTGTTTTTTTTATATAATTTTCTCCTTTCTTTAATGTTTATTCATTTTGAGAGAGAGAGAGAGAGAGAGAGAGAGAGAGCGCACAAGCAGGGGAGGGACAGAGAGAGAAAGAATTTCAAGCAGGCTCTGCACAGCCAGTGCAGGGCCTGATTCGGGACTTGAACCCATTAACCGTGAGATCATGACCTGAGCAGATATCAAGAGTCAAGCTTGGTAAATTCTCTCTTCTCGGAACTATCAGAACAGGAGGAATCCTCCTTTATCAGATAAAATAACTTTGCAGTTCCAAGAAGAGAATCTGAGATTTTTTTTTCCTCTCTCAATAATTTGTCCTTTAATGATAACTAATTCTTAATAACTGCTTACTATGTGTCAGGCAGTGCTCTAAGCACTCTCTCTATATTATCTAATTTCATGCTCATAACAACCCTGAGGTCAGTTCTATTTTATTCCCCTTTTACAGATGAGGAAATTGGGAGCATAAGATTAAGTGACTTGCCCAAGATCACACAGCAAGGTGGTAAAATGTATGGGCATCAGGCAGAAACTAACTCTGAACACCCTTTCCGTAAGCCCAGGACCTCTTGTACTCAGAGGCAGGAAATTTCAAGATGTGAGAAAACTGGAAGTAGTTTTAGTGTTCATTTATTTTTGAGAGAAAGAGAGACAGAGAGAGTGTGTGTGAGCAGGGCAGAGAAAGAGGGGAACAGAGGATCTGAATCAGGCTCTGTGCTGTCAGCAGGGAGCCTGACACGGGACTTGAACTCACGAACCACGAGATCATGACCTGAGCCGAAATCAGATGCTTACGTGACTGAGCCACCCGGGCGCCCTATTTATAAGTAATTTTTAACACTACCTCCTACCTTTCTGAGACCAGGAAAGAAAAAAAAGCAAGTGGAACTGAGAGTTACAGTTTCCTTCCCTTGCTGGCGGGGTCAGTATGTTACAATGGCAGACTTAAGATGCTTTAGGTAGGATATGTTCGCAGCCTACAGGTCCTGGAAGAAAGGATATCCTTTTTTTTCTTGCCTGGTCAGAACTCAACTATCCGAGGCACATCATGGGGGGCGGGTGTCCTGTTTTTCATCTCGTCTTCCCCCTCACTGGACCCCTGAGTTCATCCCTGACTTGCAGGAAGGGGTGGGCATCGATAGCTTCTGAAAGTACACAGCTAAAATTCAGTGTCACTCCCCCGTTTGCCACACAGCACTGGCACCTTAACTCAAGTGACTGTGTTATAATCATGTGGCATCAGCTAGCTTTATATTTAAGACCTACAGTCTCTGGTTATTTTAGGGGACACCCCGGCAACCAAAAAAGCAAAATGGGGGAGGCTTTTGTGGAAGATTGTATTCCCAGCCCAATTCTCCACTCCTTGCGATAGATGCATGGATCCCATGTCATGTGATTCTGCGGTCCTTCCACTAAAGGAGCAGGCAGGGTGTGTTCCCTACCCCTTTACTTTGGGTTTTGTCACGTGACTTGGTGTGGCCACTGGAGTGAGGCAGGAGTGACCATGTGTTGGATCCAAGCCTGGGCGTTCAGAGACCTTGCACACTTCTGCTTCTCAAGTCCCAATTATGATCAAGAGGAATTTCCCCAGAAAGCCAGCCCCTGCCTTCTTGGTCTCAGCCACAGAACAAACACACCTGGGCAGCCCTAAGCCCAGCACCCACAGAGGAGCTGAGCCCAGACGAGATCAGCCAATTCCTGCCAACCCACAGGTATACAAGTGATAACAGCCAATTCCTATCTTCAGACACTGAATTTCAGGGTGGTTTCTTACACGGCAAGAGTTAACCAGTATACTTTATTACAGTGTGGCTTTTGCTTGGGGGGGGATGCCCAGGGTGGGAACGGTCCTAGGGACCACTGACCAAGACATCCCCATAGAGCTCACATAGCTTGGTTTCTCTCCTTTGAAAAATGAAGAATGCGGGGGTGCCCGGGTGGCTCATTCAGTTGAGCGTCCAACTTCGGCTCAGGTCACTACCTCATAAATCGTGACTTTGAGCCCCGTGTCAGGCTCTGTGCTGACAGCTCAGAGCCTGGGGCCTGCTTCGGATTCTGTGTCTCTCCCTCTCTCTGCCCCTCCCCTGCTCAAAAATAAATAAACATTAAAAAAACTTTTAAAAAATGAAGAAGGTGGCCCAAAGAAGAGAATTGATGTGTCATCCACGATCTACGGTGGAAACCCACATCGCCTCTATTTGCCTAGAAGGTGGCTGCCTTCGTGCTGTGTCCTTACATGGTCTTCCGTCTGCACACGTCTATGTCCTAATCTCTGCTTCTTATAAGGACACCACTCATAGATTAGGGCCAGCCCTCATAACTTCATTTTAACTGAATTACTCTGTAATTCTTTTTAATGCTTATTTATTTTGAGAGAGGGAGCAGGGGAAGGGCAGAGAGAGAGGGACAGAGAATCCCAAGCAGGCTCTGCACCGTGAGCACAGAGCCTGACCCAGGGCTTGAACCCACAAACTGTGAGATTACGACCTGAGCCGAAATCAAGAGTCAGATGCTTAACCGACTGAGCCACCCAGGCGCCCCTGAATGGCCTCTTTAAAGACCTTGTCTCCAAATACAGTCACATTCTGAAGTCCAAGGGATTAGGATTTCAACATACAAATTGGGGGGTTGGGGGTGGGTACAAATCAGGCTGTAACAAGAAGTGACTCTCCACTCAGCACTGTGACAAGCGTTATGAGGGAAACATATCATAATCAGAGACCCAGTCATGCTCTGTTAGTATCTCCCCCACAGCATTTGGCACATTAACCTATGACAGAGCAAATGAGTCACATGCCTGAAAGAGTGAGACACTTACACAGAAAACAGGGGGCAGCAGGGTTTGATTTTCAACAAGCAGGGACCCGGGAGCCAGGAGATAAGGGTCCTGGGCTCAGTTCTGCCACCTGCCTGCTATCGGACTTTAAGCGAGTGCCTCCTGGTCTCAGCTTCCTCACCAACAGACTCACTGTGGGTGTATACGAGGGAGCTGCTTTAGAACTAGAATTCTCAATTCGGGCTGCGTTTTATTCCCACCTGGGGAACATATTTTTTAAAAAGGAACCTAGACACTTGGAGAAATCGCTGACTGCCGACTCCAGGGTTAATGCAAGGAAAGTACAAGATGAGCCTGAAACGTCTTGTTGTTCCAGAAAGTAAGTACGCAGAAAGCCACAGGGAATGGTGTGAACTGAACTGTGCCCCCCAAACTCATCTTTTGAAGCCCTAACCTCCAATGTGACTGTAGTGAGAGACAGGGCTCTTCGGAGGTAGAATTAAGGTTAAATGATGTCATAAGGGTAGGTCCTAATCTGACAGGAAGGGTGGCTTTGTGAGGACAGGACGATGTTTTTCCCCTCTTTCCCTCTTTCTCCCTCCTGCCACCCCTTTACTGCTGTCCACGCACAAGTTCATGTACCAAGGAAAGGCCATGTGAACACACAGCACACCAGACTCTAACCACACGAGAACCCTAATCTTAGACTTCCAGCGTCTACAACTATAAAAGATAAATTTCTGTTGTTGAAGCCACCCAGTCTCAGAGCACCCAGTGCTCTCTTATGGCGGGCCTAGCTGACTAAGCTAGTAATAGAGCAAGGGTCGCCCGGGTGGCTCAGTCGGTTAAGCGTTCGACTCTTGGTTTCAGCTTAGACCACGATCTTGCAGTTTGTGAGTTCGAGACCTGTGTCGGGCTCTGTGCTGACAGCTCGGAGCCTGGAACCTGCTTCAGATTCTGTGAGTCCTCCTTCTCTGCCCCTCCTCCATCACACTCTGTCTCTCTCTAAGTGTGTGTGCACGCACACACACACACACACACACACCAGGCTGAAGAGGGGCTGATTGGCCAAATCTGGGAAAATTTAAGCATAAAAATAATGATAGTAGCAGACAACTGCCCAAGGAAAAAAATTAAGAATCCTAGGTCCATACTGGTATAAATAAATGAAGAAACTCTTCCTTTTTGCAGACTACTCACCAATGAAGAGAAGGAACGATGTATTTAGAAAACATCAGTGGATGTTAAAACTCGTGAGCAAAAAAACACGGTGGGGAACCGGTGTGCACCCAGTATCACCTCACCTCCCTGCACACCACGTACGAATTACAAAGAGGAAAACGGTAACTTCGCGGTGAAGACTGCAAACACTGCCTGAACCAAGTAACCCCAACAATTTCCACCAACAATGGGGCCGGCGTGTCCGACACGAGGACAGCACATCACTTCACGCCTGCCGAAATGCATGAAGGAAACAGGGCAAAATGTAAACAGGGGGTGAATCTGGTCAAGGGTGCATAAGAGTTCTTTCTACTCCTCTTCCAACTTTTCCGTACACCTGAATTACATCAAAATACACAGTGTAAGAAAATACATAGGTCCAGTCCCATCCCAGACTCACAGAATCAGAGTCACTGCGTGTGGGGCCAAGGGGCCCACGAACATGCTTTCATTTGCCTTGTTTAACTTCCCCAGGTGCTTGTAAAGTGCCTCCTGGGTTGAGAACTCCTACAGGTCACGGAGGACACTTCCATTCCGACCTTCTCTAGAGCAGGGCACACCCAAGCGAACAGTCTCCTTCAGCGTGGCTTGCATTACAGCCCCCAGCCAGCAGCAGGGGGCCCTGCTACAAATGCAAATCCTTGGGCCCCAGTCACAACTGATGAATCAGGCCCCGAAGACGTGGACCAGCAAGTTTGGGTTTTTTTAATAAAAAATTAAAAAAAAATTTTTTTTTTTTTTTTTGCTGTTTATTTTCGAGGTGGGGGGGAGGGGCAGAGAGAGGAGAAAGAACATCCACACTGTCAGCACAGAGCCCGATGCAGGGCTTGAACCCATGAACCATGAGATCGTGACCCGAGCCGAAGTCGGATGCTTAACGGGCTGAGCCCCCCAGGCACCCCAGCAAATTTGTTTTAACAAGTCTCCAGAGGGTTCTTTTGCTCGGCAAAGCCTGAGAACCACAGTCTACACGCTTTCTCAATTATCTTTAAGGTGACTATAATCCTCTTTACCTTTTTAAGTTGTTTTAACCTTTCACTGTGGTTAAAAAGAAGAAAAAGACTACATAAGATAAAATTTACTACCTTAACATTTTTAAATGTATAAATGTATAGTTCCATAGTGTTAAATGTATTTACAGTGTTGTGCAACAGGGCTCCAGAATTCATTCATCTCGCAAAACTGAAACCCTGTGCCCATCACACAGCTCCCCATTTTCCTCTCCACACGGCTCCCCCCACTGTCCTACTTTCTGTTTCTAGGAATGTGACAACTTGAGACACCTCATCTAAATGGAATCATCTGGTGTTGGCCTTTTTGCGATTGGGTTATTTCACTTAGCATAACGTCCTCATGGTTGATCCATATTGCGGCATGCAACATAGTTTCTTTCCTTTTTTAAGGCTGAATCATATTCCATTGTCTGCATATACCACACTGTATTTATTCAGCACTGGGGTTGCTTCTATCCCTTGGCTACTGTGAATAGTGATGCCATGATCATGGGCGTCTAGGCTCAACTGTAACATTTGTACAAATCACCTATGCAGAGTGTTAGAATGCAGACAGTGACTCAAGAGACCTTGGTGGGGAATCCCCAGTTTGTGCATTTCTAACAAGCTCTCAGATGATACTGATACTGGTCTATAGACAGCAAAGGTCTAGACCCAGTGGGAAGAGATAACGTCGCTCAAAAAAGTTTTAAACCAGAGTAGACTCCAAGCCCCAGATCACCTTTCCCAACTCTCTCCCAGAGGACAAAGTCCAGGGACAACAGTGTGATCGTGAATTTAGCCTCCGCTATTCCAACCCACGCCAGATACCCTCCGGTCCATGCTCGAGACCCCCATCTCTTTTATTTCCCCTGCTGGTCTGCCCCCCATACACCACCCTGCTACAACGACCCCTGACTCTTGGAAACAAACTCGCCATCAAGCTCATGGCAGACCCCCTGAGCCTACCTTGGAAACAAACAAACAGTCTATAGAATGAACTGATTTGGGGCTGTCTGCTGGAAAAGGCTAGAACCCTTCTCCAAGTGTGAGGCTGTAACACCAGGGTTAATTGGGACAGTTTTTAGGTAGTACAAGGATACAGAATTAAATAACATCAAATCACATGGTGAGAAAGGTGCTCCCTTTCAAGTCTGTTTCAACCCTTCTGAAAACATGGAGGAAAAAGTCCCGGGCACCCTCCAATACTTGCTGATCCCCCTTCCGAACAGAGACCAGGCCTCGGGCTCACAGCCCTAGGCAGGCAGCAGTCTCCAGCTAGAAATGAAAAGCATGTTTGGTCTTTGTTGTATTTATTTTTGTGCTTACTTTGTATTTGTGGGAAGTGAAACTGATTTACAATGCATGGCTCTGATGCCAAGTTGCTTTTTTTAAAAATAAATGTACTTAAATTTAAAAGCAAGTGATTTAAAGCACACATTACACAAATAACTGGAGATGTCTGAAGTTGGAAATGTGAGAGGAGGAGGACCTGGGGGCCTCTTCCCTGCGAATGTTCAGACCACACGCGTGATCCTGTGTCCCCAAGATGGCATCCTCCCATGATGCCATGCATCAGAGGCATGGCTTCAGAGAAGGAACAGAACCCCCAGCCTGGAGTACCCATTCCACTAGAGGGGCCAGCAGAACCTATTTTTGTCCCTCCTTCTGGTCCCTGAAACTTGGGGGCTTG
Organism: Panthera uncia; assembly: GCF_023721935.1. Lineage (NCBI taxonomy): Eukaryota > Metazoa > Chordata > Mammalia > Carnivora > Felidae > Panthera > Panthera uncia. The sequence goes on from NC_064815.1 coordinate 3,086,857, forward strand.
AAAAGGACCCTGACCAAGTCGGCCACTGTGAGAGGACCCCAGATTCGTTAGAGCCACAGGTGGGCAGCGGTGGAGACAGGTTACGTGTGGTCAGATCCTTAAACTGCAGACTGGCTTTCCACACTTCTCTCTTAAACTCCCCCCTCTACAGGAATTTGGATGAAAGCAAAGACGTTTCTAAAATTCTCCCTACCTTGTGCATCTGACCAAAGATTTCCTTCCTTGACCTTAAAGCCTTATAAAGGGCATCATTATGGGTAATTGCAAAACCATTATGAAAATCAACTACCTATTTTGAGATGATGCCACACACATTCAGGATAAAAGATACGTACTCTAAAGCTTTTGGTGTATTCATTCCAATGGGAACTTCTTTTAATGCTCGGAGCAGCATTACAATTCTAAAAGAGAGAAACATTCTCAGTAATTAAATGCAAATCACCAGAGCTCCAAATTCAAGGCCCTGTCTCCGGAGTTCTTCGCCTGGATTCAGCACCAGGGGAAACAAATAACTCAGAAAAGGAAAGAGGATGTTGTCCTCCCTCTCTCCCTCCCACGCCCCTCCCTAGCTCACCGGTGCCCCCCTAGCTCAAGGAAAATAGGGAAGCAGGTGCCTGCGGCTAGCCGGAGCTGTTTTCTTCCAAGAGTCGGATGGGTCATTCTCTGCTTCCCAGTCCTGCTATCTCTAAGGTGCTGATTTGCTGACCTGTTTACTAAGGCCAAGAGACACAACGAAGTAACTGGCTTCAAAGGCCGGATTCCGGGGCTACTTGCTGCAGAATGCCATCAGGACCCTCTCTCGGTACCACATGAAGGGACCCTGGCTTTCCCATGGCGGTAAAGTCAGAACGTTCTCAGTTCCAGCTCCAGTACTGGAACATCTACCCTCTCCACGGAGCTCGTGAGCACCTGCTATGGACAGAACAGCGTGCTGGGTGTGCCTGATACGACGGTAAAGACAAATGGATAATTCTATATCCTCTGGAGCTTAGAGCACAGGGAGACAGGAGCTGGTCAAATAATTCACCAACGTGTACGGAACACTAGAAATTGTAGAGAGTGCTATTAAGGCACACGAAAGGAATTTGCTCCTCAAGGAGGGATTGCAGAAGCAAGGCCAGGTGCAAAGGGCCTGTGTCAGAAAGGAGCAGAGGACCGTGAGGGGAACTGCAAGGCCAATGTGACCTGTGCAGAGAGCAAGCGAGCAGGGGAGAGATGCGGCCGGGGGAAGAGCTGAGCCCCGCCACGCAGTGCCTGGAAGCCCACGGAGACCAAGTTTGCTCCAATCACCACGGCAAGGGAGCCGACAAAGGAGTGTAAGCAGAGGAGCGAATGACAGGTTTGCCTTTGGAAAGATCCCCTGGCTTCAGTGGACGAGGGGACGCAAGAGGGGAACCACCATGCACGTGGGACAGCAGGCTAAGGACGAGCAGTGGTTCCAGCAAGAGGCACTGGGGGGCGGCTGTGGGGAAGAAGGGGTGATGGTAGAGACGGAGACAAGTATTTGTACGGGGGGTGCGAGGTCAGTGCAGTCACTTCTCTCCACCCTCCATTTCCCCATCTGTAAAGTGGGAATAACCACGCCCACATCTCCTAATGACAGGAGATGCCCTGTGGCAGCTGGCTCATCAACAGGACTCATTAAGTGACAGCAACTGTTACAATGACATTCCTCTCTGCACCTCTTGCAAGACCCTTGTCCGTTACGCTTTCGGTGACTGTCTGTCCACACGTCTCATGTCATCTGTGAGGCTTTCTGTTCTTCGAAGGCAAGGTCCGTGCGGGATTCACCGTATAGACAGCAAGCAGACTGCCCACCAGGATGACCTGCATCCAGGAAGTGAGTAGCTATCTGTGGAGGGAACGGACTTGAATTGCCCAGATGGTGGCCCTCAGCCAGCCTCCCTCATCTTTTGAGTTTATCCATCACAGACATGCTGGCCTCCAGGTGTGGCTTCCAGGGAGGTTCCCCTCGGATCTGCCTTCCAGAATGCCTTGCTCGGCCGGAGGAGCACAGTTCACTCAGCCTCCAATGACAGCGCCTTCCAGATGGTTTCTGCTTTGGCCACGCTCCACCCGGGCCAGTGCCTGAGCACAGTGGGGGGCAGGGGGGCTGGGCCACTTCTCCCCAGTGCAGGACCCCCCCGTGGGTGATCTCGGCTCCAGAGTTTTCTGTTGGGTCAGCTGAGGCTCCGTCAGATCTGCATCTGGGTCTCCCCCTTGCCCAATCCTGCTTGCTCCCTCCCTCATTTTATTTTCCACAGGCATGTAATGTCCCTCTGCCTCCTCCCAAAACACCTCTTGCTCTCCTGACTCTGACTAAGCCTCTGCCTCCTGGAGGAGCCAATGGGCATGCACCTTGGGGAGAAGAGAAACGAACCACTACCCACATGAAGAGACACAGAAGAGACCCAGGTGAGATAAGTAACTGAGTGCTGTCTGCTCACTCAAAGGATTAAAAGCTCCAAGAACTGTAAAAGAGAACGGTCTCATTAACTAAGTTGGCTCAAATTGCCAGGAAGCCTTCTGAGTAATAGCAGACGTTGAGGTTCCCTGCTTTTGGCCAGGATCCCAGGGGTCATTTAGGGCTGGGATTAGGCAGTTCTCCCTTTCTGGCCAATACCTCTCAATCCGTTATTCTGGATACTAATTATAAACCTGGAACAAAAGCCTAATCTTTCAGCACGGAAAATCCAAAGATATCAGTCTAATTCACCTCTCCCTGCCTTGAAGATGAGTCTCAGGCAAAAAGAAATTAGACAGAGAGAGGGAAAAAATATATAGGCATATTGTACCCCCATCCCTAACAGAACTTCCAAATCTCCTGCTGGAACGTAGCACCACTCTAAGAGGGGACTGTTGTCGGTATAATTTGGGGGATAGTTTGGCAGGTTTAGGGGGATCCATGCCAAGTTTAGTCTAGACTCAATTTCTAGGACATCAAGCCACCTTCGAGAAGGCAAAGGTAACAGGCAAAACTGGCAACAGGGTGGTAATCTTAAAGATAATATTAGCAACTAGTATTTTTGGAGCAACTGGTATATTTCTAGCACAGAGTGAGGTATTCACGTAATTAACTCATCCGCTGATGCCAGGGACTTCCTGTCCTTGGTAATCCTATCGCTCATTTTCTTTCAATGAGGACCCAGAGGCTCAGGGAGGTCAAGTCACTTGCTTGAGGTCACAGAGCTAGGAAGTAGCAGAGTTAGGATTCAAACTTAGGTCTCTCTGGAATCAAAGACTACATTTACCATCCTGCCTCCATGGTCCTAGAGCTCTCTCCTTTTGGGACGTCACTCATTCTCCGGAATAGTCACCCACACACAGACATACAGGGGTGCTTTGGTTGCAGCATCATTTGACAAACATTTATTGTCTGCTCTGAGCCACATGCTATTCTACACAGTAGAAAGAAAGAAATGGGCGATCCTCGACCTCAAGAAGCTCACAGACCAGTGGAAGAGATGCTATGTAATAATTTCTCTTACACTCTCAAATGGGAGACCCATTCTCACTCCGAAGCGCTACATTTTTTTAACGATGGAGAAACGGAGGATGCAGGGATGTAGACTTGTCCAAAGATGAACATCTAGTCTTAACAAGGCTACGGCTCAAGCCAGGTGAGCCAAAATATCACAGCCTCTGGGTTACCACTGCCGAAAGAAACAGCACATGTGGGGATGGGGAGGGCTCTCCTTGCACAAGTCGGAATGCAACCTGTAGACGTTTTGCGGAGCAGAAAATATAGGAGTCTCTGAAGGGCGGTGATCAATCATTTCAGCCATCCTAAGTGAGACCAGAATAGATCCAAAGAGAATCACAACAGTACATAATACTAACAGTCAAGGGCATTAACTAACCTCCAGAATCCTCCTCCTTGAAATTCTATGGCCACGGTTCTAGAATTTGGGAGGGTGGGGGGTAGAAGAAAATAGTAGTTTAGGCAGCTGAAGCAATACCTATTTATACGATGGGACTGTTGCCAGAAGTCCTGATACCCTTACAGAACCTGAGTGAGGCAAGGTTACACGTATGCAAGTGAAACCCAACACAAGAATACCCACCAGAGCCTGTGACATACGCTCATTATGCCCAATCAGCCTGATGATCTTCCAGTGACAAAGAACTCTAAACTCAATGAGCCCACCCACTGCTCTTCTCTATAGGTTTTGGAGCCAGATCCTAACTCGTCTGGGTTCCACTTCTCCTTTAGATTCTAGAGCACGGCAGAATACATCTCTAGCCCTTCAAATAATCTATACACAAGCTACCGAATCTTCTCCCCCTTCTTTCTCCACTCCCAGAAACACACACATTTATCCTTCCTTTGATGTTCCCAGGAAACCATTTCAGGCAGCCTGCTCACCACCCCCCCCCCCAAGACATTTTCCTTTTAACAAGCTCAGTTTATCACCAACCTTAAAATACAGAACCCAGAAATGAGCACAGCCAAAGAAAACATATTTGTGAAGGGGCTTTGAAATCTGTAATATATTAGGCAAAAGCAAAGGAATTTTTTATTCCCCCTGTAGGACCAAGCAAGAATAAAAACGACGATTCTCAATACAAACCAGTTTGAAGAAACTATTAAATTCATTCATTCATTTGTTCACTCATTTCACAGATCTCTGCTGGTTCTAAACCTGTGGCCTAAGAGAAGGACTGGCCGTAAGATGGTGAAGAAACTCAATCTTTGTTCTGGACTGGTTATCATCAAGGCTCAGCCCATGACCTTCTTCTCATCCCTTCTAGCGTGATCGTATCTACCTCCGGTGAAGCTTCCAGAACGCTCGTGTGCCACCCAGCTCTAGACTGCTTCCCCAACATCTCCATCCGGATCCCCTGCAGCCTCTTCCAATGCAGCACATGCAAGAAAAAAAAAAAACATTTTCTTCTCTTCGAACTAACAACCCCCGCTCCAGTACATGGCCCCACCACCCCGCCACGTGCCCAAGCCGAAACTCTGGGGCTCTTGCCTCCTTCCTTTCCCTCACACCCATGCCCAATCACTAGACCTCCTATGTATCATTCCTACCCATCAATCCACTCTTCTCTTTTCTCTCTTGGTCCAACTCCCTGTAATCTCTCAGCTGGACAAGCTCAGTAACGTCCTAGCCTCTCTTCCCACTTGCGTGGTTGTCCCCATAATTCATTCCCTACCCAGCAACCAGAGAGCTCTTTTAAAGAATGAAAATGTAAAAAAAAAAAAAATTAACTAAAATTTTTTTTTTAAAGAACCAAAATGTGATTGTGTATCTTTCCTGCCTAAATAAAAAGCTTCATGGATCTCTGCAAAGGAGCCCGCTTACCTACCCTCCATGGTCTGGAATCATTCCATTCCCTCTACTCCTATCCCTTCATCATCAGCATCATCACATTGACCTTCTTGCAGCTCTTTAACGGGGTGATAGGCCTCCCGATCACAGGGCCTTTGCACATGCTGCAATGCTTGGCTCCTCTGCCACTCTCTCCTCTAACCCTTGTCTTTACCTAGCTAACCCCTCAGAACTCTTCAGAAATGGTTCAAACATCACATCCTTAGAGAAGCCTTCCCTGAGCAGTACCTTCTACTACCCTGAAACCATACCCCCGAACAGCAGCCTGAAATTCCCACACACTGCAATATGGTAGTTACAGTTAAATAATCTGTTGCATCATTCATTATGTGGTGTTTCTCTCCAATGAGACTGGAAATTCAATAAAGCCTGATACGTCATGGCTAGCACCTTGCACTGTACAAGACAGGTGGTGAGTAACAGGATGAACAGGGGTAACAAAGTCAAAAAATACAGATACAGCAGATGGAGAAAAAAAGCGTGAATCAATCCCATCAAAAGTACACCAGCTGGGTAAGAAAGTTGAGCTCAAACCCGCCTATGTATATAGACACGACCACGGTTCAGACACGGCCATGAACGATTTATATTCCCACCTCAGGACCCAAAGCAATCTTTGGGTCAATCAGACATGATGTTCACTTTTCATCGCGCCTAAAGAAACCCTCTCTCCCCCATCCTCTCCCAACTCCGAGAAAGCAGGAGGGCGGGAGATGCGTACGAAAGGACAAGCGGGGAGAGGACCCAGAACATCATGTTTGTTTGCATTGCTGTTGGAGGATTTGTGTTCCGCTTTGCTCTTTTGCCAAGAACCTGGCATGACGGCAATGCTCGTACCTTCACCATTCTGTTTCTACCGCGGGTGAGAGTCAGTGTGTTCTTGCCGGCTTGTTGAGGGACGTACCCCCGCCACTCAAACAGCGGTAAGCACTCCACAACCGTGTGCTACATGAACGACTTCAGATGCGAGAGCTGCGTGGGCAGGAGAACACAGCATTTTCAACCCTGGGGTCCCCGGTGCCTCGCAGAGGGCCCCGAATGTCATAGGAATCCCATCCACGCCAGCGGGATAAGTGGTTTCCTAAAATAACTAAATAATAAACACACAAGCCACATTCCTTCTCCTGTGTCACTTCATTCCCATCTGATGAAACGCATTCTTTTATTTGGGGAGCTTCCATGCACACGATTTTAGTTGTAGGGACAAATGCTGTCCCCTGTGTGTATACGTGTGTATATATATTTCTCCAATTACTGGAATCGGTCACCTGCATGACAATGCCAAGTCTCTACACGGAGGCCCGATTCCCTGGAGGAAAAGTGCAAAGAATATGTATAAATAAATAAAAACCCAACCTTAAAAATCAATAAAAGGATCCCTCAGCCCCCTGGCAAGTCAACACTGCAGACCCAACTGTGTGTGCAGGCGCAGGGAGCTCAGAGTCTATGAGGAAGCCTGATGGGCAAGCCAAAATAAGATAAAATGGGAAAGCAGCACAGTGGGATAAACAGCATAAGGGAGACACGCGCAAAGTGTTACGGGAGTGCAGAGCAGGTATAAGAGCCTGAGGTAAACTTTTAATTAATTGCCAAAAGTCTTTGGTCTTCTCTGCCAAGATTAATGCAGCGCTGCCCTGGGTCTGGGGCCTGCAGTCATGGTCCCAAAGGAGATAGGGTTCATCCTAAATCTTTTCTGTAGGTGAAGCCCGAAGAAGTTGGTTCACCAGAGGAAGGTTCTGGAACCTTGACAAAAGGCCTAGAGATCGTCACCCAGCAATGCTGATGACGACAGTGAAAACCTGAAGCCAGTCCCCCAGAAAGGAAAAGACTTGCCTTTCAGTGAAGCTGCCAAAACCCTCCAAAGTTAAGTCTGTACTGAGAGGGGAAGCCTAAGGGTCACTTCAGAGCCAGAAGAACTTTGGGTTGCGAGGCATCAGTCATCCCAGGCCGGTGGGGGTGGGGGGTAGGACCAGCTGACCCAACGTTAATAGAGACACATACTAACTGGGGCCCTGGGTGCTCAGTCAGTTAAGCCTCTGACTGTTGGTTTCAGCTCAGGTCGTGATCTCAGGGGTTTGTGAGCTCCAGCCCCGCAGCGGGCTCTGTGCTGATGGCATGGAGCCTGCTTGGGATTCTCTGTCTCCCGCGCTCTCTCCCTGCCCCACCCCTGCTGGTGCTCCCCGCCCCCCATCAAAATAAATAAACTTTAAGTAAGTAAATAAACAACAAAAATATACAAACAGAAAGAAACCACATTTAAAAATCACAATGAGGGGTGGGTAACTTAAACACATATGAACCCAGCCACAAGAAGGAGCACGTGGTGGCCGTGACAAACGTAGATAATTTTAATGGCATAGGAACTCCTTACGACATTCCTAAATAAATAAAGCAAGCTAAGAGTTATATAGCAGGCCATTGTATTAAAGTTTCTTCTATAGCCGCCTAGTACACAAGAAATTATGAATGGGGAAAGACTTGCACCCCCAGAGCTCTGGCACGGACACTGAGGCAAGCATACATCCCCATCTAAGACATCCAAGATGACGAGCGTCCTAGAGAAAGAAATTAATGGGAAGTTTTCTTGGTTTGGGTTTTTTTTTAACTCCTGTTAAAAAATTGGGGGGCAGGGGCGCCTGGGTGGCTTGATCGGTTAAGCGTCCGACTTCGGCTCAGGTCATGATCTCACGGTCCATGAGTTCGAGCCCCGCGTCGGGCTTTGTGCTGACAGCTCAGAGCCTGGAGCCTGTTTCAGATTCTGTGTCTCCCTCTCTCTCTGCCCTCCCTTCTTCATGCTCTGTCTCTCTCTGTCTCAAAAATAAATAAACGTTAAAAAAAATTAAAAAAAAAACTGGGGGGCAGGATCGGGGGACACCTGATAGCTCAGTGGGTTGGGTGTCCAGGTGGGTTGGCCTGGTCAAAGCCAGATCAGCTGGCTTCAAATCCACAAAACTCTACCCCTAAAGTAACATCATGAAGCTAGACAGCTTGGTGCCAGGGGGTGGGGGCAGGTGGATGACGGAGACCAGACTTTGCTACGGAAGTGAGGTCCAACCAAGCACTGTGTGCTACAATCCTAAACCCACAGAGGGAAGTTCTTTCTGCATTTGGAAGGGCTGGGTCCACAAGTCTACACAGCACTGTTTCTATCCCCTGCTCCTTCTACTAGGTGACAAGACATGTGAATGTAGGAAGACGGGGGAGAACAGGAGTATGGGTCCGCTTGCACCAAAGGAGACCACAGAGTATGAACAGCAGCAGCACCCCGGCCCCCTTACCTGAGAACATGACCTGTACAACCTCTTTCCTCAGCTCTGCTATGGAAACTGCCAAGAGCCGAGCTTAAATTCATGGTGCGTGGTTGCATGAAGGGTGCTTACAGGATCCTGCTGGGTCTGTTTTTACTTTTTATCACTGAGTCCTGCAGCCTCGGAATAAATGCCGGGGCTCCTGCCAGGCCAGGTTAGCGAACAGCCACAGTGCTATGTCTGGAATTTGCAAACCCGGGCTGGAGGAAGATGGGCACACTCCTATGCAAAGGAACTGCTGTTCTCTTGGTGTTCACAACATCCCCAAGTTCCTGGCCCTCCACAGGGGTCCCAGCAGTCTAGAAGATTCTTGAGAGGAAAATGAGCAGCTCACCTGAGATAAACAGGTGCCAGGGAAGATAACCAGGGGCTAGATTCTGAGGCTACTGTCCACCTGCTGGGCTTCAGGGCACTGAAGTCAGAGCACAGGCTTAATAAACAAGGAGAGGGGCGCTCGGGTGGCTCAGTCGGTTAACTGTCTGACTCTTATTACGGCTCAGGGTATGATCTCACAGTTCGTGAGTTTGAGCCCCATGTCTGACAGTATGGAGTCTTATTGGAATTCTCTTTCTCTCTGTTTCTGCCACCTCTCTCTTTCTCTCTCTCTCAAAACAAATAAAATAAACTCAAAAAAAATAAACAGGAAGAATCCATTTCACAAGTACTTCTGAGAGCCTGCTGATCTGACCACACTGTTCTAGGTAGTAAGGATACAGAGATGGGCAAAACACACGACACTGACCTTCTGATGGGAAGAACTGATGTGCTAGGAGATGAAGTCTGAGGGAGCACTCCATACACATCGACCATGGGCGAGGGGCTCATGTGGGTCTCATGCAGGTCTCCCGATGACCCCATGGCTAAGTATTCTGTGTATGAAATCATTTTATTTATTTTTAATTTTTTAATGTTTATTTATTTTTGAGAGAGAGAGAGCGCACAAGCAGAGAGGGGCAGAGAGAGAGGGAGACACAGGATCTGAAGCAGGCTCCAGGCTCTGAGCTATCAGCACAGAGCCCGACGTGGGGCTCGAACCCAAGAACCATGAGATCATGACCTGAGCTGAAGTCAGATGCTGAACCAACTGAGCCACCCAGGCGCCCATGTGTATGAAATCATGTTAAAGAAGAGAAAGTAATTGCCTCCAGGGTCACACAGCTGGCAAGCTGGCAGAGACAGACGTCACACCTCGGGCCTCCAGATCACAGCCAGTACTCTTGGCTGCCCACACGGCACAGCACTTATCTTGGGAGGGAACAGAATCCACAGGAAAGGACTTGGTGATTCACAACATTTGTAACCTGTGCCATGGTGCAAAATTCTTGGCATCAGCTTCCTGTAAGATGGGAATAACTGTACCTGTGGCTTGTCACAGGAATCATGAGATTCCTAAGCCACACCCCACTGGCACATTCTGGATGCTCAGCTGGGCTTCCCTCAGTTACAAGCTTTAAGCAGCAATGATTCAAAGGATCTCATGCCATTTTTGTCAAAATCATAAACATTCAGGGCAAAAATCAATTTCCCCAAATGTTTCCCATATAACTTTATTCTGCAAGATGCTTCTCAAAGAGCTGTAAATAAAAAAAGGCAGCTTGCCATTTATTAAGCTCTTACTGTATACCAGGTACCCATGCTGAATACACATGAACTCATATATTTCCCACAACCCTGTGAGATAAGCACCATTATATTTCCATTTTACAGATACAAAAACTGAGGCCCAGTGGAGTTGACCAAACTCTGTAAGGTCACACATCTAGTGAATTGTAGAGCCAAGATTCAAGTCCAGATTGACAAATTCTAGAGCATACACTCTTACTCTTAATCACTGTAAACAGTGCTATTCCAACACATTCAGAAACTGCCTTGTGTCCCTGGAAATCTGCAAGGCACATTAGCATGTTGGGTAGAAATATTACTGTTCACAAATACCTGAAAATTATATAACAGCAAGGAAGGTACACAATGAACAGATGATGAGCAAATAAAAAATAATTACACATGCCACTTTAGGCAGAATGGAAACATCCTTCTGAGAAGATATTTAGGCAGAGAAGTAACTAAAAAATAGCAGAAAAACACCAATGAAACCCAAAGATGGTTCTTGGAAAAACAGTAACACTGATACACTTAGATTGGACAAGAAAAAGAAGACAGTAGCAAAAATAAAATAGGAGACATCACTACAGACCTTTTGGATATTAAAAGTATAGCCAAGGAATATCATGAACAACTTAGAATACTCTGACAGCCTAGATGAAATGGACAAATTCCCGGAAAGACACTCTTTTGGTGTTCTGAGACAAATTTCAATGTGTTTGAGCGGGATGGGGAAGGGGGGATGGGTGGGTGGAAGCATTCCAACAAGCAATTCTCGGTCACCAGTAGGGTGTCTCAGAATTCAACTCAATTTCAACTCAGTTTCACCTCTGTCTACCCACAGACTGCATCAGATCCCACAGGTAAAGGTCTCAGTCCCACACCATTGCCCCTCTACCCCCTTGAGATGGGTCGTAAGTCCATGTTGTCACATGTGCTTTGAACCAACCAACCATAAATCAGAGGTTCCCATAACATCCTCCCTGCTTTGATTAACTTGCTGGACAGGCTCCCGAACTCAGAAAAACAGTTTACTTACTAGATTGCCAGTTTGTTACAAAGGATGCAACTCAGGAAAAGCCAGATAAAGGAGAAAGAAGCATAGAGCAAGATCTGGGGAAAGGCTGCCGAACTTCCCTGCCCTCTCCTGGCACGCCTCTCCTGGAATCTCCTGAAAGGTCTTTTGTGTTTTTACAGAGGCTTCATTACACAGACATGACTGGTTAAATCACTGGCCATTGATGGCTGATTCAACCTCCATCCCTCTTGTCCCTCCCCAGAAGTTGGAGGGGGTGGGGCTGAAAGTTCCAACCCTCCAATCACAAGGCTGGCTCCAATGGCAACCACCCCACCTTCCCCGTCTCTTGCTTTCCAAAAGCCACCTGATTAACATAACTAAGGATACATTTATAACACTTAACACTTAGATAATTTCAAGGGTTTTAGGAGCTCTGTGCCAAGAATGGAGTCAAAGACCAAAAATATATTTCTGGGGCACCTGGGTGGCTCAATCGATTGAGCTTCTGACTTCAGCTCAGATCATGATCTCACAGTTTGTGGGTTCGAGCCCCTTGTTGGGCTCTGTGCTAACAGCTCAAAGCCTGGAGCCTGCTTTGGATTCTGTGTCTCCCTCTCTCTTTCTGCCTCTCCCCCAGTCATTCATACATTCATTCATTCATTCATTCTCTCTCTCTCTTTCTCTCTGTCTCAAAATAAATAAATAAAAATTTACTAAAAATTTATAAAATTTGGGGCACCTGAGTGGCTCAGTCGGTTAAGCATCCGACTTTGGCTCAGGTCATGATCTCAGGGTTTGTGAGTTTGAGCCTGACATCAGGCTCTGTGCTGAGCCTGCTTGGGATTCTCTGTCTTTTTCTCTCTGCCCCTTCTGCACATGTGCGTTCTCTCTCTTTCTCTCTCAAAAATAAATACACATTAAAATATAAATCATATTATCTCAAATGTAAATTACCAAAACTCTCCCAAGAAGAACCAGAAAATCTGAACAGCCCTAGATCAAATTTAAACATCAAATTATTCATAATTTAGAGCCTTCCCACAAAGAAAACTTCAATCCCAGATGTCTTTCCTGATGAATTTTTATCAAACACTTAAGTGGGGAGAAAAACCCAATCCTACACAAATTATTTCATAAACCAGGAGGGAGCGTTACACTCCCCAATTCATTCTATGAAGACTACCATTACCCTGAATGCAAGGCCAGACAAAGCCTTGGTAAGAAAACTAGAACCCGATATCCCTCACGAACACAGATGCAAAAATGCTCCACCAAATATCAGCAGATCAAATCTAAAAATATATCACCACCAAGTGGGTTAAGCCCATGAATATAGGCTGAGATGGATGAGTCAAGGGATACTTTGAAGACAAAACCAACAGGGACTAGATGTAGGAAATAAGAAGAAATTGTGTAGCAGAGTTTGTATAAGTGATCACAAAACCCACTTTTCCCTCTTGGGCACACTGGGTCCTTATAAAACCTCCTATGCTCCACCCATGCCATACTCCATGTTGATGAGCCCAGTAGCCCCAGAAACCACATACGGTAAAGCAGGCAGAGACAGAAAATGGAACGGAGTCCCTAACTTACCACTTGACAACAAAACAGAACAAAACAAAACACCGCCCTCTGAACATAAACACCCACATCAGACTTCCGGTGAATAAGAAATAAATTTCTACCGGGCTAAGTCCCTGATGTTCAGGGCTTTGTGTTTTACAGTAACCACTCTTTACCTATTCAATCTAGAGAGAAAAACAAGAAAAACTAGTTTACTGGCTTGAACAGTTGACCAAGGAGACTTAAGAGTACTCTCACTTCAGCTCTTATAAGAAGAATTGATTGAATGTAACAGAAGTTAGATGGTTGAGGCGCTCTCAAGAGATGAATTTGATCCCATTTCTATAAGGAATCCATGTCGAGAAAATAATGAGATATATAAAGATTTATGCACAGAGATGTTTGTGACAGTATTACTCATATTTAGTGAAAGTTTCCATGAAAACAGCCAAGACATCCAACACTGGATAAGTGGTTGAATAGCAGTCTGAGGATATGGCCTTAGGCAGGCATTAAAAACGATGCTTACAGAGAATTTAATAGTAAGTGAAAAAGGCAGACACAAACTTTGTGAATGAGTTATTCTCAATTACTGCTATACGTTTACATATGTTTATAGATGTATATAAACACACACACGCATACATACACATTGCCACAGACTGAATGTTTCTGTCCCCCCAAATCGCATGTTGAAAACCTAGCCAGTTGGGAAGGGAGGTGCTTGAGAGGTGCCCGGATCAAAAGGGCAGAGCCCTCATGAATGGGAGAGTGCACTTAGAAAAGATGCCCCAGAGAAATGACCTGTCCCTCTGCCGTGTGACGACAGGAGGACTAGACCGCCATCATCAAGGAGGCATGCCCTCACCAGACACCGACTCTGTCAGCGCCATGATCTTGGACTTCCAAGGCTCCAGAACTATGAAGAGTAAGTGTTTGTTGTTTATAAGCCAGCCAGTTTATGGTATTCCAGTCATGGCGGCCTGAACAGACTAAAACACATACAGGTGCACACCAACAACACATAGTTAGAAAGGAATGTTTAACACGTATGGCAGGATTTTTGACAATTTTCATTTATTCTGTACTTCCCAAACAATGAGCACGTGACATTCTTGGGATCAGATGAAAATAAAATAAATCCATGAGTATCATTTGTAACTTCTTTAAAAGACCATCTCGTGATCTTGAGAAGAGGCGATTCGATCCTTCGTAAAACCATACGGCGGGACCCAAGGTCGCTGTGCCCTGCATACTGTTGCTGAATTGTGCTCCTGGGAAAGCCCCCACAGTGGGAAACCTACTTGCATACCTGAGAGAGGCATGAACAGGTTATTTTTTATCTGCCCAACAAGGTAGAGGTATGCAAAGCCCAGAGAGCTCCAGACTTGGAAGGTCCTGTCTGGACGAGATGAGCCAAAGGAAGAAGAGCCAAAAGAGGATGCCCCAGGCCAGTCGCCCACAGAGGAATCCTAACCTTTGAGCCTTTGAGAGGTGACTGTGTAAACACATGGGGAGGGGGGAGGGTGTAGCCTGTGTGTCCCCAGCAGTCCCCGGGCCCCAGCCATATGGATCCCTGGACGTCCATGGCGAGTTTGTTCGGGGGAGCTAAAAAACACTGCCCACTTAACCAAAATAAAAGCGACTTCTGCAAATGGTTATGCAGCCATCGATGTCTCCAGCAAGTATTTCCCAAACAAAACCCAGACCTCTGCTCCGAACTCTGGTGATCCAACCAAGGAATCACAAATGAAAGCATCCTACTAGAGTCAAGTCAACTCGACACCAACAACATGGAGAATCCATGCCTCCTCTGATAGTGCGAAGTCAGGCCCCCAACCTATCAGGCCTGAACAGTTTCAAAACTGTTTTGTTTTGAAATATGTGTGTGTGTGTGTGTGTGTGTGTGTGTGTGTGTGTGTGTATGGGTATGGGTATTTCATTTAAAAATCCCACTTGCCAGTATTTCCCTGGAAAATTGGAAGAGCTGGCAATGGTGGACCCATATTCCCGTGTAGCACTAATCAGTCGACTGGCCTCTTTTCACTCAACAGTTCTCGGCTGTTTCCTTTAATTTTTCTGAGTTTGTAGCCCCTACTGTAGGGGACTTAAAATGTGGTGCTCAAGGGGCACCTGGGTGGCTCAGTCGGTTAAGCACCAGACTCTTGATTTTGGCTCAGGTCATGATCCCAACGGTTTGTGAGTTCGGGCCCCGCACTGGGCTCCGCGCTGAGAGTATGGAGCCTGCATGGGATTCTTTCTCTCTCTCTCTCCCTCTCTGCCCCTCCCTGCCCCTCAACAATAAGTAAATAAATATTTTTTAAAATGTGGGACTTCCAATCCTCTGTTGGAATTGTGTGTCAAGTCAGAGGATTCTCCTTTGAGTAAAGTTCACAGAGCTTAAGACGGTTGTCCACCATTTAAGATTGTTTTCCCCTTTCTCAACTTGCTTTGTGGGTTTTCATATGAGCTCAAGGTGCTAGATAACCGGTCTCCAGGTTAGTGAAACGCTGCTGGGACCCTTCAGCGAAGCTGATGGTTGCATCGCCGACTTGGCGTTTGTGAGTACGTTTTCATTCACAGAGAGTAGGAAAGACACCTTTCTTAGAGGATCAGGAAGCTTGGTGGCCAGGCTCCACAGCACAGAAGGAGAAGAAGACGGGCTTCTTGGGACGACACTCAGGCTACCCCATAGCTCACTTCCTCCTCTGGAGTCACAACAGCGTCCAGCCGGGGTTCTTGTCCACACATCTTGTTCCGGGTCCCCGTGACCATGGAAATCAGGCAGCTCTCTAGAAACTTGGGGACACAAAGCCACAAGCTCATGGACTGCCATAACACTGACACAAGTGCGGCACTGGCTGGGGCCAGCTGCACATCAGTTTCCAGGCCACTCTGCCTGAGTTGAGGTTTCTTTCACTGCACAGGAATGTGGGGGTTTCTCTAAACTATGACTCACAGCAGAGCATCCAGGCAAACATGAAGAGAAACCTGTTTTCCCGGGGAAAGGAGGTAAGCAAATGTTAAAACTTCTGACACTTGAACACAGCACTGGCTTTGACGAATCGGACTCAATGTGAAAGGTGTCAAGTCATGGGAACACCGTCAGGCAAAAAGAAAGGGGGGGTGGGGAGAAAAACCAGAATGTGCATAAAGTCTCCTAGGGCCCTGCAAACAAGAAGGAAGCAGTGGTTTCATTAAAAGAAAGTTAAAGGTTGTTTTCCAGGCTCCTGAATACCCTCTCCGCAGGCTTCATGCCAAAGGAGTTTCATTCACCCTGCAGCATGAGTCCGGCTGCCGTTCATTCAATGCCTTTTCTTCCTGGGCACTACCCGCTGTGAAATTGGTAACCTATTGATAAATCTGTTATTTTTTTTCCAGCTGCACCTGTACTCAAGAACGTAAGCAGCAAAACTCCCTAATATTTGGCCCCAAGTCAGAACGCATTACGCCCCTCCTGCAGCCAGAGCCAAGAAACCCAGAGGAAACCTGGCTCCGTGCAAAAGGTCCCCTTTTTAGCACTGGCTGTCCCCTTTTGCAGTTTGTTAAAGCTGGAGGAATCATAATCCAAGTAAAATCTCTTTCAGGAGATTCTTGGGAAAGAAGCTACAGGGGCGGGGGGTGCGGGGGGCCTCTGCAAAGTAAACGAACATTGCAGCAGGTTACGTTATTCAGAACAAGCTATTTTCTCCCCAACCCTGTAACTGCCTAGAGCATGTGATCTTCCTGAAGGTCGTTAAAGACATGCTGCTGTCGGGCTCCTCCCAGAAAGTTTCTGCTTTGATTAGTTTCCTGATGCTTATTTCCTAAAAGGCTCTTTTTGTCCCTAAAAAAAAAAAAAAAAAATGAGGAGCATTAAAATGTTTAAAAAGGAATTCGATGAATAACCTACTACAGGTAACTCGGCAAGATGAAAGGAAATCGCAAAGTAATGTGAAAACGGCACTGACCTTCCTGAGGTCCCCTGCTGGCTGGCCAACCTTAGAGACACCGACGCATGGTCAGCATATCCCCTCCCCCAAAGTAAGACGCCTCAGAGGGACATGACATGAACCATCGTCTGCACAACCACTCATCCCTGACTCGAGCATGACCACATACACCTCTGGTAAAGTTCACGTGGCCTCACAGCCCACGGGGCATTTATAGACCGGAAACGATTAAAAAACCCCAAAAACCTCTCCTCGTCTGTAAAGGTGCATCTACAAGGCCCTAATGAAAAAGCTTGGAGACTGTCCAGTGATGGTGATTAAATCTACAGCTCACAATGCCCATGTTTTGAATCAAAGAAGGAAATCAAAGTATTTCCCCCAACACAATAAGATAGAGCCGTTCCTCTGGGATCAAAGGCTCCTTTTGTGCTCACCACCTTTGCAGATGTGTGAGTCACAGGAGGACCTGGTGCGACAGTTACCTCTCTGGTCCATGGAGATACCGTTTGCCAAGAATCAGCCTGCAGCAATCCCAGTTCAGGGGCTCCCTGGTGACCTGGATGTAAGAATCTGTCAATAGTGTCCTGCAGACGATAGCAGCCTCCTCTTACTTATTTTTTTTTAAGCCTTGGATCAACTTTGCAAGTTCAGCTGGCTTTTATTTTTGTTGAAGGCACTAAATTAATTTGTTATGACTCATCCCTCGAGCAAAGGAGGCGACTGCTCATTAATGCCATAATTTGTAAGATCCTGAACTCACGGGCTGTCTCCGACAACCCACACCCCCTAAACCCCCAGCTTTTGACTCCATTGAGGACACATTTGCTTCACATTTGCACGGCCTCTGGAGCAGAGCCTCTCAAGACTTCACCGGCACACGGATCACCACCGGGGGACTAGCCAACATGCAGATTCCTACCCAGGTGTTCCAGGGCAAGGCCTGAGATCTGGCATCTCTAACACGCTCCCAGGGCTGCTGGCTCACGGATCATATCCTGAGGGGTAAGGGCGTGGGAGGCGGAACTCCGCTACTTAGGAGGTACATGGCGGTTGAGCCCTCAAGCTCTGAAATCAGATCGCCTGGCCTGACAGCCAGCCTCTGCTACTCACCCTCTTGAACCTTCCTTTTCCCCCTTTTCCTCACTGGCAGCATGGTGCCCAAAATAATAGCAAAAATAGAGTTGCCGTGAAGATCTAATGAGGCAATAGGTATAAAGCGCTCAACACTGCATGAGGCCCATGGTAAGCATCCAAGATGTGGGCTGTTGCCACTCCAGTACCTTCGTGCAGTTCCCTTGGGTCCCCTCCTTCCTGGCCGGAAGAAATCGGTAGAGTCCCAGAGGGAGAGGAAGTGAAATCGGAAGTTTCTGACCCCCACGACTCTATCCACCAGCTCAGTCTTCTTGAAAAGTAAGGTGTTGCCAGAGTATGTGTTTGCGTATGTACACGTCTCCCCAAAGCCACACTGTAGGGTGGAGAAAGAACGTGGGCTTTGGAGTCCGGCAACACTGTGTGCAAAAGAACCTCTGACATCTTCTATTTCCTTTTTTTTTCCCCTTCTTTTTTTTAGAGAGAGAGAGCAGGGGAGAGGCAGAGGGAGAGGGAGAGAAACTTAGGCAGGCTCCACACTCACAGTGGAGCTCGAGCTCACGACTGTGAGATCATGACCTGAGCCGAAATCAAGAGTCAGGTGTATAACCAACTGAGCCACCCGGGTGCCCCAGCTTCTATTTCATCACCTGTTCCATGCGGATGGTAAAACCCACCATACGGGGACGCCTAGAGGAGCAGGGATAATGATGCCAAGTGCATCCCCCCCCGCCACGTACAGCAGACATTCAGTGAATGAAGTCTATAATATGCTGCCACCAGAACCCCATATGCATGACGACAAACAGGAGAGGAAGCCGGCATTATCAGCGACACAGTCCGGGTAACTCGGTCCATCCAGGACAGGCAGAGGCTATTCGCCAACATGTCCAGAATGACCGACGGGGCCAGGACTGCTTGGGGTTGGGCACAGAGCGTTTCTGTGACCTCAGATACAGGGGCACCGAAATGAGTGGATGTGAGTGGCTTTTCCCTGTGGCCCCGGTGTGATGGAGCTGGGCAAAGGCAGGAATGATGTACTCACGTTGGTTTTCCTGGAGAGTTATCCAGTCATTCATAATAATTTCAAGTTGGCCCATGTGCCAGCTACTCTAGCAGACATCCCGGGGTGAACGAGGCAGAGGCCGCACCCTCACAGAGTGCCCACGTCATGGAGGACAAAGAACCACGTGGAGGAAACAGGTGAGAGTTACAGTTGTAGAACAGCCCGTGACGGCAGGGCTCCTAGGAGAGCAGCTAACAGGACTGTCGTGGAGGGCCTTTCTGAGGAAAAGACATTGAAACAAGACAAGGGAAGGATGATTCTTGAAGGATGGGAAGGAACCAATCAGGTGCAAAGCAGAGGAAGAGCATTCTAGGCAGAGCGAACAGTGAGTGCAAGGGCCCTGGGGTTAGAAAGGAGGGGGAGAATGGTAGGAAACAGAGCCTAAGGCAGGTTTTAAACAGGAGAATGCCACACATCTGTCCCACTAACCCACAGACTGAGCACCGCAAGAGTCAAGTCCCACGGACAGTGGCCTGAAACCATGGTTGTCCGGACTGGTCTTCCAAAAAGCCTCTGCCTCCTCCTCCTAGAAATGGAAAGTCCTTGACCCTGGGGACGCCACCGTGGCATGGGATTTCGGAAAGCCTTCTGCATTCACTGCCAAAAGAACAGGAGAAGCAAAGTACACGCAGAAATCCCGGGAGGCGCTGGACAGAGTGGCCCCAAATGCTGGTCTGCAAGACGAGAGCCTGCAGGAGAAGGTTCTGAGCAAACACGCCGCTGACCATCCCTCCATCGTGGGCCCTGCGCTCCCGAGGAGGAAGCAAATCCCGACGTAAATTGCCCTGGCAGTCTCCTCAATTACACAAATCCCAGACATTGACAGGGAGCTGCAGAGATTCTCCTCCAGTGACTCGGAAAGCCGAGAGCAAAGCGAAGGAGCTAAGATCTAATCCCTGTGCCTCGAGCAGCCGGAAGGA
Source organism: Panthera uncia (assembly GCF_023721935.1). Classification (NCBI taxonomy): domain Eukaryota; kingdom Metazoa; phylum Chordata; class Mammalia; order Carnivora; family Felidae; genus Panthera; species Panthera uncia. Next base: position 3,106,691 of record NC_064815.1, read on the forward strand.
AGCGGGGCTCCCCCGGGGGTCCCCTGTGCCCCGGCTGTTTAGCTCAGCCCTAGGTCGGTCTACCTGATGCAGGGTCGTCAAAGGCAGAGGGGCTGCTTTGCCACTATGGCGATGTCTCAGGCACCCTGGGGCGGGGGTGGGGGGTGCTTCCTCCTCTGCACAGAAGCTCTGGCGTCCTGTGGGAAGAGGCTGGGGGACAAGGATGCTCAAAGGGGAGTCTTTCCCTGTCCTTGCCTCACCGGAGTGCAGAGAGTTCTTGCCCACTGAGAACGGAAGGAGGTCTGACACACGCACACCTGCCAGGGAACCAGCGGGCAACTGGTGGGAGACAAAAGGAGGGCACGGGAAGCGGCCGAACCACAGAGCGGGGGAGCCCAGACCTCCGTCCCCTGCCCCGCTTCCCGCCAAAATGAAGTAGGGAGGCCGGGGAGAAAACCCCTTCCCAGGGCCTCATGTCGCTTGCTTGCTATTTTGCTTTCCTTTCGTTGTAAACATAACACAGCGCCCCGCTTTTTTAAATTTTTTTCATTTTTATTTTTGAGAGAGAGAGACAGAGCGTGAGTGGAGAGGGGCAGAGAGAGGGAGACACAGAATCCGAAGCAGGTTCCAGGCTCTGAGCTGTCAGCACAGAGCCCCTCGTGGGGCTCGAACTCATCAACCGTGAGGTCATGACCTGAGCTGAAGTCAGACGCTCAAGCAACTGAGCCACCCAGGCCCCCTAACACAGCGCCCCTCTTAACCACACTTTTGTGTTCACAGATGGACTTCGATGTTTCATTTAGAAAATCTTCTATTATTAGTGGGCCTTAACATTTCCTCTGAGGGGTTATTAACCTTTGTGTTTTTATTCTCTAGCCACGCATTAATTTTCCTGGCCTGTTTTTCATTTGGCACATTCGCCCCTTTCTTAATTTGTAAGTAATCTTTTTGTATAAACAATACTAACCCTTTGGCCAATACTGCAAACTTTTTCCCCTCCTGTTTGCTGGTTCCTATTGATTTTTTGGGGTATTTCTTGAACTCTCGGAAAGAACCGCAAAGCAGCCATCTAATTCCCCCCCACAAAAAAAGCACATTCTCTGTCTTTGAAATACAGTGTTAGAATCGCCATGAATCACCTGCTCCTATGCCCAAAATATCTCAGAAACCCTTTGCTTTCATAAGCAACACTGTGGCTCGCAGCACCAGTCTACTCTTTTTCTTCTTCTGTGGAGGCTGCGACCAGATCTGGGAAACTTCCTAGTCACAGTCTGAAGTCCTGAGGTCACCGTAGACCAGGGACAGTTCCCTGATGGCTTGGAGAAGCCTTAAAGTCAATGAAAACCACAGCTCACATCACTGGCCTCCCTCAACCCCTTTCACTCACCTCCATTCCTTTTTGTCTAGAAGACAGCCTAACAACAACAGGACCAAGAATCCCTCACAGAAACTCCATTGCGTTGGTTTCCTAACCCAACTGCGCTGGTTCAAGATGGAAGAAGCTTCGATGGTGTTTACTGACCACGTGCCGAATATGAATCACCTGTGAGCTGTGGCATCCCCCAAAATAAAAACGGAGCGCTCCTCGTGCCCATCACGTGCTTTCCCATCCCCGTAACCTTTGTAGGTGATCTTCTTCTACCTAAACGCCACCTTCCACCCCCATACACTACCCGGGTGGGCCACCTTCCAGTCATCTGTCCAACCTCAGCTTAACCATCACAACTTTTGGAAAGCCTTCACCATCAACCAGGCTGGAACAGACACTCCTCCACTAAGAACTTTTAGAATCATTTCTAGCACCATAAGTGTATAATTATGTACGAGTATAATTGCCTGTTTACCCATCTGTCTCCCCAGCCTTTGATGGCTTGAACTATGTCTTTCACCACGGTATCCCTAGCAACTAGCAAAGAGCCAGGCTCGTGGCTCACAATCCATACACATTTGGGGAATCGATGGATCTTGTCAAGCGTTAGAACAAGAAAAGGGCTAGCCCCATTGCTATCTGCACAAGTCTACACCAGGAACATCAGGTTTCACTTTTGCATAGTCAAGAATTGAACCTTGCCCAAAAGGAGATCTGATCATTCCCTGACTTTTCACTCAACCCTTGGGACGTCATGGCTAATAGGAGTGTTTTTGTCTTCCAAAGTCTCGGCTCACACTGGAGAGTCTGTCTAACAACGTGATTTAGGGTGGGGGCACTGAGTCCCCTAGTAAGGACTCAACTGGAGTCTGAGATTAGCCATGTGGGTTGTCAACCGTTCTGAGTCCATTCCCTGAGCATGAAGGCTCAGGCACGCTTCTCTGGTTGGCAACACTGCACGCTGATTGTCACATTTCTTTGCTGGGAAAGTAGCACTATGCGTGACTCCTTGGGAAACGGTCAAATGGAGGCTCCACATTTGGAACCTTCCTGGACTCTCTCTGCCCCTTGGTCAATTTTAGTCTGAATCCTTAGCTATAATAAAACATATCCTTGGGTGTAACAGCTTCCAGGGAGTTCTGTGAGCATCCAGTGAATTGTTGATGCCATGGGTGTTCTTGGGGAGTCCCAAACTTGGAACTGGTACCAGAAATGAGGGTGGTTTGGGAGACTGTGCCCCACCCCCCTCCTCCAACTTTACAGTTCCACTCCTAAGGACATTCTGAAGACAGTAGCTGCAATAATAACTCTTCTGGAAAATGTGAACCATAAAGGGCAGGCCCAACGCATAGAAAGTCGAGACTCACAAAGCCACTATTACGGATGCTTCATTCATTAAAACCAGCCTGGGGAATGCAGACTGTTCCCCTGTGTCCCCCGCCGTCCGGGACCAAGATGGGCAGCACCCTCCAGGCAAGAGAAGGAATCATGAGTAGCTGTTCACTGCTCCCCCTCTCTCTGACAGATGACTGGGCAAAAGTAGATGAGAATTCCTCCTTTATAAATATCTTTACGTGCTAAATGTCTCTAAAAGGCACCATGTGCCAAGCTAGTCTGCTAAGACACAGATGCAGAACAGATGCAATGGCCCATGAGGTAGCTGAGAAGTTGCAGAATTTTTCTTCAACAAGAGGCAGGAAAGTTTCTTGGGAGGAGAATACGATCCAGGACAGGCCCGAGGCCGCTGGCAAGCCATGGAAAGTCTGGCTCCCAGCTGTGAACATAGCATTTCTTACCATGGCACTTTCAAAACCTACGTATGTATACACTTTTATCTCCTCCCCAAGTTCACTCTGCATCCATTTGTTTAAAAGATATTTACTAAGCACCTACTATGGGCAAACTCTCTTCTTAAAGGATACAGAGATAACCAAAATAAGTACAAAAGACACACATTCTAATAGAAGGAGTCAGATAAAAATATAAACAGAATAACGTTTATAATATTATTATAAATATAAAGTATAAACAGGTGGACCTATGCTGTGGAAAAAAATGGAGCTGATGTTATAGTAATGCTGAAGGAGGAAGCAACTTGAACTTGACTGATCAAGAAAGGCCTGTCGGAAGCAGCAACGTTTCAGATCAAACTTGAAGGATGAGAAGAAGCTAGCCAAGATCCCAGGCAGAGGAAACATCAAGTGCAAAGGCCCTGAGGTAGGTGTTAGGATTGTTTCAGGAAAAGGAAGAAGGAACAGGGGAAAGGTTACCTTCTAGAAGAAGGTCTGCTATGTGATCAGGAGATTATGGCAAGCTCTCTAGGCCACGGCAAAGAACTGATTTTCATTCCTACATGGAAAGCTGCAGGAAAGTTTTAGTAAGTTAATATGATCAGACTTAGGGATTTTGTTGTTGTTCTTAATCACACAGTCAGCTACGTCACGTATTGACCATAGGGCATTGAGGCTGGAAGCAGAGACCCCCTGAAGAGGTTGCTGTCATCGATGGTGGCTTACGGAGTTGCAGTACAGATGGAGAGATGCTTGATGGCTATGTTTTGAAGGCAGACCTAGCCGCACTTCCTGATGACTTGGATGTAGCCTGTAAGAGGGAGAGACAAATCAAAGAAGACTCCCGGTTTGTAGCTTGAACAGCTTAATGGGAAGTGAGGTCGTTTACTCAGATAGGAAAGATAGAGGGAGGCATACATCTGGGGACAGACTAAATGAGAAAATGAGACTCAGAAAAGCCAAGAGACTCATTCAAGGCCACACAGCCCGGACACGATGGAGGCAGGGTTTGAACTCTGGCGCACGGGCCTCCAGGGCAAAATTCAAATGGCAAAGCAAACCGAATGTCCGAGCCAGGTTCAGAGAGGCCTTGAAGGAAGAAATCAAATCGGTAACCCAGGCAAATTCAGGGCATGCCATGTGGCTGATCTATTTTCGGCACCCACTCTCGTGAAGGCTACTTGGAGAATCATAGAATTAATAGAATTTTCGAGCTGAGCAGATCCTTAGGCTCAGAAGGGCACCCGCGTCTTTGCAAACATGATTCACCGAACATCCCCTGAGTAGGCAGATGGGTCAGGCTGCTGAGTAGACTTTGCTTTGAATGGAGCTCTGGACACAGACCCATCTTCCAAGCCATCCTATCCGCTTCCTCCCCCCCACTCCTCCCCCGCTGTCAAAAGGAACAGGACATTATATAAACCTTCTGAAATGCCAAAAGGAGGAATTCTATATTTAACTCCCCTCCCAGCATCCAAACATCACGTGACGGGACGGTGAGGATCCAATTCAACAATGTTGAGTAACAGGGAGATAACTCAAGGGACTCTCCTCTTCTCCCTTCTCCTCTGACTTCCTGTCTCCTGCCACCCACGGTCACATCTTCATTAAGGAGGTTCGGGAGCAGCATGGCTCTGGCAGATCCCAGGGAAAGCAAACCGCTGGGGGGGGGGGGTCAAAGGATTATGCTAATAGAGATGCTATTAACACAGGCAGCTGCTGCCACCACCGCTGCCCTGCCCGTTGCCTGCCGGGGAAGCTGGAACTCAGAGCCAGTCGTGGGCTCTTCCCGCTCATCAGCCTTCCCAACAAGTGTGGGGAGTGAGGAACACACAGCAAGGGGACTGCTAAACCAGTGCCCTCAAGGCTCAGGAGACAAATCAAATGGAACTTCAGCGACTGTATCTCCACAGTTGGGACGTCGGTTAGAAACACGACCAGTAAAAAATTAATTACATAACAAAAAAAAAATCAAGGCATGTCCACAAGGTTGCAAGAGCTGGGGGATGGAAGGAGCGTGAGGGGCAGATGGGGAAGGCTGGAAGAGAGGCTCCCAAGCTCACTTATTGACCAGCCTGCACGCTGTGGGCGATCGATAAATATTAAACACTGAGGCTGGCGGAGAACAGGTTTTAATGAGGCCGGGAACACGGATAGAGCGGGCCGTCGTGGTGAAGGGGTCATGGGCAACCAGCCTCATCTCTGCAGGTCCTGCGTCCACGCCTCTCCCAGGGGTGCTCTCGTCACAAAAGGAAAAGCAAACCAACTCAGGGGAAATCCACGGGAAGCTGGAAGGCGAGGGGCCCTCCCTGGCATAGCTTAGGTCTCATCCTGTCTTTCGTTCAATTAAAAAAACAAAAATCCCCCAGGACACAGCAATACAGGAGAGACTGAGGGAAGCTCTACCCTCAGGAAGTTTCCAGGCCCCTGGGGGAGGTGCCAAGCCTACCGCCAATACCAGAGTACCAAGCCCACAGGAGAAGGGCATCTATTCCAGCCAAGTCAGGGAAGACTTCCCAGGAGACGGGGCTCTGGAATACAGAAATGAGGACTCCAAACAGAGTAGCCAAGTAAGCAGCACAGAAGGGCGGTCCGTGGGGAACGTGGCATTTGCAAAGGCTTGGAGAGCCCATCTTCCTCTTTGCTTGTAACATGCTTGTACCTCTTATCCGCCAGGGATCCTGTGTCCTTTCCCCCCGGTGTCACTTCGCCTAGAATTCTGTAACAGGGGAGTAATTCACCACTGTTATCATACAATTTGGTTGTTTCGTCATTGCTATTACTACTATCGTTGATGTGAATTATGTGCCAGGCACTGTGCTAAGCATTTGACCCACGTCGTTCTTTTTTAAGCCCCACATCCTCGTAAGAAAGATGCAACCAGCAGCCCCATTTAGAGGTGAGGAGAGACTGAGGCCAGAGAGGTGAAAGCTCACCTGGCCAGTAAAAGTGGCAAAGCTGGATGTGAGCAAGGTGATGGGCCTTCAGTGCCCTTAAACATTTGTTCTAGCACTTTCCACTGAGCACCACACACACCCTGGGTAAAGCCTCCAGTGAACTTCGTCTTCACAGCTCTCCGGCATCGCTGTGTGTGCCCCTGGGGGCCCTCAGCATCTATCATTCGGGACCTAGTCCATAAACACTGGGATCAGTTGGACATGGGGTTAAACCCCTGGCCCACGGCTTACGGGCTCCACCGTTTGAGGCAAGCTCTCCAAATTCTCAAGGCTTCTGTCTTCACGGTCACACAGTGACTACACGGGGCCCACCCGGAGAGCCAGGGTACGCTTCCCATTTCAAAGTGGGAAGATTCTTCACTTACTCATGTTGTCAAAGTCCCTCTGCCATCAAAGAGAACCTGTTCTCAAGTTTCTGGGATTGGAAGGTGGATACCTTCGGGGGCCTGTGATTCTGTCTACCACAGTCCACCGTCTGCCCCAAATGGGTCAGAAGTGGCTCACACATAGAGCACATCCGCCCCACCCCCGAAAGTTTCAACCTGTTCCAGCACCAACTCAGAGTCTCATTTTAAATCTCATCCGTTCATCTTGCTCAGGTGAAAGTAGGAGACTCTGGGTATACGCCACCCTGCGGCACGAGAGGAAATGACAAGGCCAGGTACCCCTCTGTTCCCAACATCCAATTGTGGGGCAGGCATAGGAGCCCAGCTACAGGCATTCCTGACCCGAACAAAAACCAAAACTAGAACGGCAACAAAGCGATGGAAAGAAGACACTTGTTACCACACCCGAGCCATTTGGAAATCCAGACAGGCAAAGAGTTTGCCTTCCTTTTCCATGAGGGGTGGCTTGTGTTGCAGCCCTAGTATTTTTAGCAGTCTGTTTCCAGCCTGTAGAACTTGGAGAGCGCGTGGCCTTCTTTCTCTCATCCTCTGTTTCCTTCAGTCAAAGTTGGCCATGTTTCCGCGGATGTGAAATTTCAAGAACCTTGCGGGTCTCCTGTGTATCCCACAGGGACTCATTGCATCAGACAAGAGCTCTGCCTCTGTCTTTCCTAGATAATTCCATCTCTATCCTGGCTGCTGAGTAGATGACTGAGGGGTTCAGGAGTCACGTACACCTGGTCTCTTTAACGATCCCTCTGTATGATCAAATACTGTTACTCTAACTTTGTTTATTCTGAGAGAGAGAGAGAGAGAACATGAGCGGGGGAGAGGCAGAGACAGAACGAGAGAGAGAATCCCAAGCAGGCTCCATGCTGTCAGTGCAGAGCCCGATGCAGGGCTCGAACCCACAAACGGTGACATCATGACCTGAGCCGAAATCAAGAGTCGGAAACCCAACCGAATGAGCCACCCAGACGTCTGAATACTGTGACTTCTTGATTCTTTCCAGGCACTCAAGAAAATGTTATCTAGCCACACCCTTGGCTTTCTCTCCAGACTGCCTTTCCGGGCAGTGAGTCTCCTAATTTTAGCATCTTTTACCACTTGGATAGATGGGGAATTTCCCAAGTCAGCCTTTCTGCCTTACCAGTTTTTCTCTCAATCTACCTCTTTCCTCTCACATTTTCCTAAAAGCAGCAAGAAGAAATCGGGCTGTACCTTCAACACTTTGCTCAGAAATCTCCTCGGCTAACTATCCAAGTTCATTGCTTTACAATGGGATTCTCTCTCTCCTTCTCTCTCTGCCTCTCCCCTGCTCATGTTCTCAATGTTCAGATTCCCACGGAACTGTAGGACACAATTCAGCTAAATTTTCTGCCACTATGTAAGAAGCATCCCCTTTCCTCCAGTTTCCATCTTAGCGAGCCCTCACTGGTAGTGCCTTCTGTAACAGCCGTATCTCTACCAACATTCTGTTCTTGAGGATTTAGGTATTCTCTGAGGTGATACATTTTTCTCTATGATGCCTCAGTTCCTTTGGAATCCTTAATACGAGAGTTATTAGCACCCCTATTTCTACTAACAGTATGTTCAAGGAAACCTAGGGGTTTCCTATGATGGGACTCAGAATTCTTCCAGGCTCTGTCCACTGTCCGATTCCAAGGCCACTTCACTCTTGTAGATATTTGTTACAGAAACACCCTGCTCCTGGAACCCAAATCTGTATGAGTCACGGTTCAGTCAGAGAAACAGACCGATGGGAGATGTATATGAGGAGATTTATTACAAGGACTTTGCTCGCATAATTGAGGAGAATGGGTAGACATGTCTGAAATCTGTAGAGCAGGCTGGAACCCTAGGACAGGAGCTGAAGCTTCTATGCTCAGTGGAATCCCTCCGGGGAAGCCTCAGCCAGACTCAAGCGACTGAATCAAGCCCGCCCGGATTATCTCGGATCATCTCCCCTAGAGCCAACTGATGGTAGCCTTTCACCACATCTGCAAAACACCTTTACAGCCACACCTGGATTAGTGTTTGACTGAATAACTGTAAATGTAGCCCAGCCAAGTCGATGCAGCAAATGGATGCAGAATACCCATCAAACAGGTGTTATATTCAGCACGCTGTGTTCTCAACCCTCAAGACAGCCTCTCCGGGGGTGCCTGGGTGGCTCCGTCGGTTAGGCGTCCGACTTCGGCTCAGGTCATGATCTCACGGTTCATGGGTTTGTGCCCCGAGTCGGGCTCTGTGCTGACAGCTCGGAGCCTGGAGCCTGCTTCCGATTCTGTGTCTCCCTCTCTCTCTGCCCCTCCCCTGCTCACTGTCTCTCAAAAATAAATAAACATTAAAAAAATTAAAAAAGAAAAAAAAAGCCAGCCTCTCCTTCATTTCTACATCCCCTCCCTGAGAGCCGGGGTCCAGAGTAAGCACACATAAGTCAAATGGGCAAGTTCACGGGCAAATGGGCTTCCTTTATCACTACTTTTTATCACCCTCTCTCTCCTGCTCCAGCACCCAACCCACCAGTTTTAAAGACTCCTCGTCCCACCCTCCCGGCTGACGCATTATCTTGTAACTGTTGGGAAGCCAGTCTCACAAACACTGGAGCATTACAACCCACAGCACAGACCCTACAATCCCACCTCTTCAACAGGTAAAAGCTAAAGCAATAAAAATGCAAGAGTAATTCTCTCTGGCCCACAACAAGGAATACAAGCTCGAAGAGCAACAGCAACTTCCAAGATGAGGCTCCTTTGCAACTAGGTTCTAACGAAACCGGTGCCCCTTCCAAGAAAATCAAAATGGGGAACTCAGAATGACCAAATTAGGATGCAGAAAGCATCTGACTAATCATACTCCATTGGAGACCTGCTATCTGTGGTGCTGCACAAGGACTGAAGGTTACAAATACTGATTAATAATTAATAAACTGCCTCCTTAAAAAAAAAAAAAAAGCAACGATTTCAATACTTTGCAGCATACTGCTGGGTGACCTTTTCCATCACATTTTTCTTCGTAATTTCGGATGAACTTATCTGTCAGCGCAAATGCCTTGAGAGAATGAGCTCATTCTACCTTCAGAATGATGAGGATTGATGATGATGATCATGACCGTGACCGTGGTGATGGTGATGACAGCGAGGTACCATTTACCTTGTGCCAAGTTACTGTGCTAAGCACTTTACATACAGCATTTAATTCCATCGCTTTACAACCTGTCGTACGTTGACTTCTCCCAGCAGGAGACACTGAGACAGAGATTTGAGACATCTGAGAAATGATCCCAGAAAACACTGGTAGGGGCGGGCACACAGATGTGACAAAGGGAAGGAGAAAGAAACAATTAGTGATGTTTTTTAAAGCAAACTCCGGGCAACTGCACCTTATACCAGTGGGGACATTTTGACCCGAGCATAAAATATCTACATCTCGGTCATGCCACTTAAGACGCAAAGGACTGGCAGACTTACCCGCAGACCCCTGCCTGTCATTGGCTGCTTCCCTCCCCTCCCTCCCCTGTACAGCCTGAGGTGCTGGGTAGGGGCTGGGTGTAGAGCAAGAAACCAGAGGCCAAATCTGGCTCTGCCAGTTTCTGACCGTATCAACCCCAGACCCCGGTTTTGTCATCACCAAAGAGGGCCCAGCACCATCCCCGTGGCAGGAGCAAGACTTACAGACTGTTGATAATGAGGGCGCCTGGGTGGCTCAGTCGGGTAAGCATCTGACTCTTGATTTCGGCTCAGGTCATGATCTCGCGGTTCATAAGTTCGAGCCCCATGCCGGGCTCCACGCTGACAGTGTGGGGCCTGCTTGCGATTCTCTCTCTCCCTCTCCCTCTCCCTCTCCCTCTCTCTCTCTCTCTCTCTGCCCCTCCTCTGCTTGTGCTCTTTCTCTCTCTCAAAATAAAGAAATACACTTTCAAAATTAAAAAAAATAAAGACTGTAGATAATGTTTCCTGAACAGCGAGTCCCCTTCATCCAGTTGGACTCATGTTCGTGTATGACACGGTGTGTCCCTCTCTGACTCACAAGTCAGAGACAGCTGGGTCTGGATCCAGGTCCAACCACTTAGCGGTGGTTTGGGTGCTCTGTTTCGCATTGACCAGCCTCAGTTGTGTCACCTGCCAAATGGGGCTAACAATACTGATAGCATCACACAGTTGTTTTGAGGGTTAAATGAGATATTTACAGCACTTGGTACAATGCCTGGCACATCACACATTTCCAGGACGTGCCAAATATCACCATTATCATTAGTATTGGTATGCCGTCATTACCAGAATGCGTTGAATGAATGAGAGCTGAGAAAAGAACATTATCAGCTCAGGGCTGGCAGTGCCTAGATTTCAGAATTCTTCATATGGAAGTTCTCCGCCGGGGAAACAGAAAGCCTCGCAATTAGGAAAACCGAAAAAGAACAGGACGGGCCTGGCCAAATTGCCTAAGCCCAGTCGTGTGTGAAATGCTTCAGAACAATTGATGGAGACGATGCAGAGCCTGTGCCAAAACAGATCATGAGACAGGCCCGGGGCCTGGAGTCTGCACACAGTCGGTGGACCTGGGGGTCAAGTCTGCCTTCTCTAACGAGCCAAGAGCTCCAGCTGTTCAGATTCTTCTCTTTAGATTCACAGAGCACCTTTCCAGGTCATCTCTGAGTGGCGGGAGGTCAGGGTGAGCATCCCCCAGGGGTGGGACAGGTCTCTACTCGCCTCCCCCCCCACCCCCAAAGGCGGGAGACACGGACTCTTCTGAAGAGGTCCGGGGCAAGGAAGGCTGGTGAGGAACTTACTAAAATGAAAACAGAAAAGAGGTCAAACCAAAAGCCAACGTACTACACTGTTCAAATGCCGATTCTGGTTGTCTCGGGTAGGGCTGACATTCGTGACTTAAACAAGATACCCCAGGAAATACAGACCCTGCGGGGCCACTTGTCCCACTCCGAATAGCATGACTTAGATATTACTTAGTCCCGTGTTTCCAAACTATCTTTTATTTGTTTTTAAGTTTATTTATTTGAGAGAGAGAGAGGAGGGAAAAGAGCATACAGAGAGGGAGAGAGAAAATCCAAAGCAGGCTCCGTGCTGTCAGCATAGAGCCAGAAGTGGGCCTTGATCTTATGCACTGTGAGATCATGACCTGAGCCAAAATCAAGAGTCAGGCGCTCAACTGACTGAGCCACCCAAGTGCCCCCTCAAAACTTCTGGGACTACGTCATTAAAAAAGCAAATATCCAGGGGCACCTGGGTGGCTCAGTCGATTGATCATCTGCCTTCAGCTCAGGTCATGATCTCACAGTTTGTGAGTTCGAGCCCCGTGTTGGGCTCTGTGCTGACAGCTCAGAGCCTGGAGCTGCTTCAGATTCTGGGTCTCCCTCTCTCTCTGCTCTTTCCCTGGTTGTGCACTCTCTCTCTTTCAAAAATAAATAAGCATTAAAAAAAATTTTTAAGGCAAACATCCAGCCTCTGCAAACCCACTGAGTCAAAATGGGTGGGATGGGGGATACCCCGGAAGCTATGTCTTTAAAAAGCACCCCCAGTTATGTTTAACATGAAAGTTTAGAAAAATGCTGATGTGGTCTGTGTCCGGCATAACAAATTCAAATACCCTGGAACCCAGACATGAGATATGAGCGATCTAAACTGTCCACGTGTAACAACAGATAACGATTACAGTAAACTTGGAGGGGCAAGCCCCAGCTAAAGGAGGCAGCCAGGTTTTTGCTCACATCAGACGCTGCCATGAGGAAATTCAGGCTGAATGTTTCCAGATCTTTTGAGTTTTCAGCAGAAACTCCAGATTCAGATTTTTCGGTGAACTGTCTTGACATATTTTAAGACTCCAGCATGAGCAAAACAAACACATCTGCAGGCAACCATCTGTAACTCCTGGAGCTCAGTCGATGAGAAAGAGAGATCCATGGCTGTTTGAATATTCATAAGGCCTGGCAGAACTCAGGCTGCCCCTGGCCAATCTGTGCACTCTGTCCCTTGGTCACAGTGACTGGCTCAGGGATGGTCACATGATGCAGAGGAGTCCAATCAGAGTTTGCCCTGGGTCTGTGGATGGAGTTACCATGAAGAAAACTCTCTGCACTCTGTAGTTTCTCTGAGTCATTTTATCGGTGGAATGAGGGTCCAGAGCTCCTGGCAACCATCTCGCTACACTGAGAGTTGGGGGGAAGGGTATTCCCTGGGAATTAAGCCAATACAGAGAAAAGCCAAGCTGAGAAATGGCAGAGGCCAATGGCATGGGGATCTAGCCAGGCTAGAAGATGATTCCTGGTATTTTCAGGTACATCACCCACCTCGTCTGACTTTGTACAGCTGCCAGCGGTTAATAACCGCCCAAGTGGATTTTTTTTTTTTGTACTGAGATTTAGATTTTACAGATAATGTTCATTTGCATTCTGGCATGTCACTCTGAAAGCAGCTCTATGAGGTAAACAGGCCACGGGCTGTTTTCCACATTTTACAGATGAGATCCCAGGGCAGAGAGGGGAGCGGTGCCTTGCAGAAGATCACAGCTCACCAAGGGCAGGACGGGGGCAATAAATCTCATCTGTTGATCCCAGAGTGCTTTCCACCCTCTCTTCCCTGCCTCAAATAGGACATGTGTCCGTCCCTACTCTAACTCTCAACAGGCATGTGTCTGGGGGGCTCCACTGCAAAATCCCAGCTCCACTGCAAAATCCTTCCCGGCTACTTGTTCCGAGAGACAGAAGGAAGATAGGTACACCCGCAAATGCCCATTTCCACACATTCCAGGAAGTGGAAGGGCACAAGCCCACAGTGAGAAACTGGAAGATTTATGGCATCACAATGAGTCGAGAACAAAGTAAGTGGGACAGGGAAGACAGAGCCCAGAGTCCCAGTCACCTGAACAAACGGAACGTCGACGCTTAAGTTTAGAAAGGGGAGCAAGTTTTAAAAACAAGTGAACAGTAAGGACTCGGGGCTCCACAAAGGCAAGAGACCCACCTTACCTCAGCCACCCAGGCTCAAGTTCAACCCACCCTAGACATCCCAACACTCTCCAGTTCCCTCCCCGGTGCACACAACCCCTGCCTCGGAATCGGGCCCCCTTGCCATGATGTCCTCCATCGTGTTCCCATGTAAAATCCTCGGGTCTCGTCCCTTTTCCAATTAGGTACTTAATACAACTTGGATCCCTGTGCCACCACATAATAATTTACACAGAACACTTAATTAGCTTCTTAGATAAAAATAACATGTAATTTGTTTGGTAATTATATGTTTCCACAACTGCTGAAAGCAACTCATTACAGGAATTTGGTACACTTAGGATAGATTACCTTAATTCTATTTTCTGTTTATCCAATTCGATCTGTCGGTCTTAATTGTATTGTAAATTGTGTGGGGCTGGTGAAGGTGACTGTGAAACTGTTGTTCCCTCAGATTTTGTGGTTGGTTGGCATGTCCCTGGTGTTCGCTCCAGGCACTGGCTGGCTCTGTCGGCCTGGTGAAAACGAGGGCAGGCTGAGACCCTTCACACGAGCGAAGAAGAGAGTCAACACAACTTCCTGCCAAGCGCCTCCGTTAACATGGCGTGTTCCAACCTGAGGGTACATGGATACATTTTCCTCCCAAGTGTTTAATAATTCAGGAGTTCGTCTAATGTGTATGAGAAAAAAATTATAAATGGCACTTCCAGACCATAATTCCAAGCAAATTGTTGCTTGGAATGAAGCTTCAGTGGGTATTTATGTTTAAAAACATTGAGGCAATTTATGGGTAATTGATGGTATTAGGGATTTATTACCTTGTTAAATGTAATAACAAAATTACGTTTATATTCAATGAATGGAGCCCTTATCTTTTAAAACATATACTGAAATTTTGTAATAAAATGGCATTAATCCCTGGAATGTGCTTTAAAATAATCGAGGCGGTGGTACTGAGGAAGATAGAATATTAAGAAAATAAAACTAACCATGAGTTTAAAGCTGGATTGAATGTCCATGAGGGTTCATTGTATTTTCTCTCTACTCTTTTGTGTTTGATAATTTCCATAATAATCTAAAGATCGACTCAATTTAAAGAACAAGTTGGTTAAAAAATAATGTAGGCCAGGGGTCAGTACGCTCTTCTGTAAAAGGCCAAATAGTAAATATTTTTTAGGCTTTGGGAGTCATACAGACTGTGTGACAACTACCAATGGCGAGGTTCCGTGAGAGCGCCCGTACACACTATATTCATGGATGGGTGTCGTTCTGTTCTGGTAAAACTTTATTACCAAAACGGGGGCGAGTCATGGTTTGCACATCTTTGATGAGGTGATACACTGATATGGCAAAAATCATGAAAGCAGTCTAGAAAAGGCTGTAAGAGGGAGAAAAGTGCCCAATTCTTGGGACCCTGAGACTCCTTCCTTTAGGGTAGCAAGTTCTTACCGATTCAGTTGAGAGGCAACAACCAGCCAGGCCCTGTGCTAGGCAGGGACACAGATGGAACGGAAATGGGGATAAGGCGGGAGCAGAGAAGTATATCCATCCATCCATCCATCCAACGTTTTATAGAGGACATCACGTCGTGACACCATCAGGGGATGGTGAAAGGGGAGGTATTTAATCCATTCCTTGTCATCTCCGGCTCCTGCTGAGGCCAGCCCACAGATATCCCTCCACTGTGTCTAACCAGCGTGGGAATAAAGGCTCCCCGACTGAGTTTAAATTGCTACAGCTATTGCAGACTGAGGGTTATTAACATTATTATTGTTCTGGCTCCGCAAGGCCGTTCACCTTTGGGTTTCTGTCCAGAGGTGAAGGACAGATGTTGGCGAGGTGACCCCAGGGGGGTTTCAAGGCACCAGCTTGAATACTAGAGCTCACAGTAAATAATCACACTTGAGATGAAGAGTTTCCCCATCTCTGATGTCCACTTGCTTCTGGAGAGACTACATGACGGTGGCACTCCCCAGGTGCTGAAGGAGGCATGAGGCGAGAGACCTCAATAGTCCAGAAAGTGCAAGAGAAATGACAGCAGGATGTGGCTGTCCCCATGATGATGTCTACGCAGCCCTCTCGGGTGCAACCTCAAGTCCTGGATCCCCAGCAAAGATCAGACGTGCTGAACTCTTTCCCGTACACCTCCATTCCTTCCCCATTAGATCAGCCAGGTATGATGTGGCTTTGATATCAGACAATCAAAACACCACTCACTCAACAAAATACTTGCTGAGCTGTTAATATGCACCAGGCACAGGAGTGGGAACCAGAGCGACCAAGCAGAATGCATTGAGTCCCTGCCCTCCCAGAGCTCACCTTGTGACTCAGCGGTTCTCAACTAGGAACAATGGCATCCCCAGTAGGTACGTGGCGATGTCGCGACACATTTTTGGTTATCATAACCAGCTGAGGGGGGGCTATCGTCATCTAGTGGGTAGAAGCCAAAGATGCTTCTAAACATGCTACAGTGCCAGAACGGCCCCCTCAGCAAAGAATTATCCAGCCCAAAATACAAAGGCACCAAGACCGAGAAACCCAGCTCTCAAAGAAGACACAGATTTTAAACAAAAGGCCGTGTGAAAGACTCAGTTATAGAAGCGTGTGCAGGGTGTGGCTGCAGCACAGGGGAGAGATCAGTGCTGAAACACAAACATGGCTTCTACCTTAAAAACAGAAACAAAAGCCCTTATTTGGTCCCGTGCCCACCTCTGGATAAGTCTGTTTCTCTGTTCTCTTTTATAGCAAAATTGGTCCTAGTTGTCTATAGCAACCACCTCCACTTTTTCATCCACCATTCTCTCCCCTACCAATTCCAGGCAGGACTGGTCACCACCATGCTGCTCAAAGTCTGTCATTAAGGGCTCTGCACCTCCATGCTGTGGATCCCACCCGACATCTGACCCTATGGACCCTTCCTTTCGGTGACTCACTGGCCCCCAATTGGTTCAGGCTTCTTGCTGATTCTTCCATATCCTCCTGACCTCTCAACATGGGAAGAACCTAAGAGTTTACAGCCTAAGGGCCAAATGTGGTCCACCACCCTGTTTTTTGTAAATAAAGTTTCATTAGAGCCCAGCCATGCCCGTTCATTTAGATATTGTCTAGACTGCTTTCTCTACACCTCAGAGTTGAGTCATTGCAAAAGAGACTGTATGGTCCACGAAGACTACAATATTTTCGATTTGGCCCTTAAAGAAAAGTGTGCTGACCTCTGGTCTAAATTATTATTTAATTTCATTATTTTTGTTTAAATTGACTTCATTTTTTTAATATTTATTTTTGAAAGAGAGAGAGAGAGAGAGAGAGTGCACACAAGTGGGGGAGTGAGGGGACAGAGGACCCAAAGCAGGCTCTGCGCTGACAATAGCAGGCCCAATGAGAGGCTCGAACTCACAAATTGTGAGATCACGACCTGAGCTGAAGTTGGAAGCTCAATTGACTAAGCAATCCAGGTGTCCCAAAATTGACTCCATTTTGAAATGAATTTCTCACTATAGAAATTATGAAATAGGGGCACCTGGGTGGCCCAGTCGGTTAAGCCTTCAACTCTTGATTTCAGCTCAGGTCATAATCTCATGGTTTGTGAGATCGAGCCCTGTGCTGGGCCCCATGCTGATAGTGTGGAGCCTGCTTGGGATTCTTTCTCTCCCTCTCTCTCTGCCCCTCCCAGGCTCTCTCACCAAATAAGTAAATTAACTTAAAAAAAAAAAAGAAATTATGAAATGTATGAGTAGAGAGTTCCATGACATTAAATACCGTGTAGATGCCTGCAGCAATGTCTACCACCCAGGCTCTCTCCTGACTCTCAGATTCACACATCCAGCCAGTTTATTTGACATCTGTCTCGACTCGGATGTAAAAACGACATGATAATAGGGCCAAAGCAGAACCAGAGACACCCCATCTTCTCTACATCTCCCCCCCATCTCAATAAACAGCAACTCCACCCACCATGTTAACCACATTAAAACTGGGGAAGGGAAGACTGGGTGAAGGGTCTACTGATACTGTATTACTTTTGCAAACTTTCTGTAAATCTGAAATGACCCCTCAATCAAAAAGTTTGCTGAGCAAAAACCCTAGGGGTCCCTCTTTGTCCCTCATCCTTGATCTCTCTCTCTTACTCCTCATATCCAACCAGTTAGCAAGTAAGAGCTGTCTACCTTCCAAGCATATCCCAAATCTGATTCTCACCACGCCCACCAGCACGGAATAACCACCAGCCCAAGTAACTCTGCCCAGCCTAGTCTCCCGCCCAGATTACTCCAATCCCCTCCCAACTGGCCTCCCCGGTGCCCCTCTTGTCCCCTTTGTCCCCTTCTACTGTCAACACAGCAACCAGACTAATTGTGAGAAAACATAAATTAGGTTATGTTACCCCTTTGTTCAAATTCCTCCGATGGCTTCCCATTGCCCTTGGAATAAAATCCAAACCTCTCTTCCTGGCCCACAAGTCCCATGGGAGATGCCTCCGCCCACCTCTCAGAACTTGTCTCCACCCACCTGCCATCTGCTTACTCTGCTCCAGTCACCTGGGGGCCTGTTCCCTGAACGTGCCAAGCCTACCCACTGCCACCCCAGGGGCAGGACACTTGCTGCCACCCTCAGATCACACAACACCCCCGCCCCCCCTACGCTGGTCTCTACTGAGATGTCACTTCCTGGAAGAGACCTTCCCTGGTCAGTGTATCTAAAATCCTGCACCTCACCTATCCCTGGTAATCCGTCTTTCACCTTACCCTGCTTTGTTTCCATGCCTAGCACTTATGGCTACCTGAATTCATCTTAGATGGTTATTCATTCCTTTATGATCTTCCCCACTAGAAAGTAAATTCCCTGTTGGCAGGGGCCTTATCTATCTTGTTTATCGCTGCACCTGGTTGCTTTGAACATATGTGTTGAATGATACATGTTGAAGGAACTCTGCCTGGAGAAGTCAGAGAAAACTTCCATGAGGAGACCATCACTGAGCTGGGGCCTGAAAGATGGTGAAATGTTCATATGTTAATTTCTTTGGCAGCATAGCAGCCATCACTCCCACAAATGCCTTTGGGGAATCTTCCCTCTTGCCATCCGCCATCTTGGTGAATCTATTAAAGGCCCTTCCTGGTCAAGATCTGAGACACAGGTTTGGGAGGGAGGTATGTGTGGGTTTTGAGTGGTTTTTGTTCCCCTAACTTCAGGGGCTACCTTGGCCCTGCCCCTTCTGCCTCTCAATTTTATGAACTAACCCCTCTTTTCTTTTTAATATATTTTTTAAGTTTGTTTATTTTGAGAGACAGAAAGAAGGAGAGGGAAAGAGAGAGAGAGAGAAAGCGAGAATCCCAAGCAGGCTCCACACTGTCAGCACAGAGCCCAATGCAGGGCTCAAACTCACAAACGGTGACATCATACCTGAGCCAAAATCAAGAGTCAGGGGAGGGTAGATGATAGGTATTGAAGAGGGCATCTTTTGGGATGAGCACTGGGTGTTGTATGGAAACCAATTTGACAATAAGTTTCATATATTAAAAAAAGAAAAATAAAGAGTCGGACACTTAACCGACAAAGCCACCCAGAAAACTCTAACCTCACTTTTCCTGGCCAAAGAATATGCTTACAAGTGAGTTTGCCGATTGGGTGGGGAGGGGCATTCTAGACACTGGAAACAACTTGAACCAAGGTACTGAAGCATAACACAAAAGGAAATGATGAGGCATGAAAATCAAATGTGACTTCAAGGTATAGATGTATTGTCCCCAAACTCTTGGACTCCCTAGGGACCTGATTCAAATGTTTTGGAGCTGTTTTCCTAGAACATCTCTTACCTGCAGGAAATCTGGACATTTTCTGCAAGATCAATGTTGGGCCAATATCATCAGCCTCCAATTTTGCTGATATCCACTGGACAACTGAAACTTTCCTCTTTATCATAATTACTAACAGCCATTCCCATCCTGTGTTGGTCTAATAAATTCAGCTTTTCAAAAGCTTCCAAATCCACTAACAGAGAGGCCTCCCCAAAGCCTCTGAGTTCAAGGCATTAAAGGTTCTCCAGGTAGCTATACCAACATGTAAAAAAAAAAAAAAAAGCCCTCAAAGTCACCAAGACTGCCCACCCTTGATCTGACCACCAACCCTTCTCATCAGACACTAAAGCTTTTCTCAAGGAAGCTGCAGGTGAGACATTCATTCAAGCCAGCAGGAAGATAAATGCTGAGCCTACATACTCAGAACCTTCTGCTGACTTAGCGTCATGCCAACAGAGATGCTGAACCTGTCACTCATCCTGAGAAGGAGTCACCATGTGCCCAAATGAGCCTGTCTCAGGCAGCCTCTCCCTGGCAGTGGCCACCAGGGAAGCTGGTACAGTGGTGGTCTGAGTAGACAGGCCTACAGGACCGAGCAAGCTATCACGAGAAAATCAAGACACCTGGCAGATCCAGGAACATGGCTGGTGCCATTTCCACTTGCCCCAAATGAGCATCAAAGTCAAGAAGATTTAGGGGTAAGATGAAAAGACACCATGCTCCAACCACAACCATCTACATTCGGTTCCCTATACACATGGTATACTTGGCCACCTGCATCTTTCTTCTTTATTTTAATATATAAATTATTGTCAAACTGGTTTCCATACAACACCCAGGGCTCATCCCAACACGTGCCCTCCTCAATGCCCATCACCCACTTTCCCACTTGTCCAGAAGTGGGACCCCCACCAAACCTGTTTGTTGTCAGTTTTTAAGAGTCTCTTATGGTTTGCTTCCTTCCCTCTCTGTAACTTTTTTTCCCCCTTCCCATCCCCCATGATCTTCTGTTAAGTTTCTCAGGATCCACATATGAGTGAAAACATACGGTATCTGTCTTTTTCTGCCTGACTTATTACACTTAGCATAACACTCTCCAGTTCCATCCACGTTGCTACAAAGGGCCATATTTCATTCTTTCTCACTGCCATGTAGTATTCTGTTGTGTATATAAACCACAACTTCTTTTTAATTTTTTTTTTCAACGTCTTTTATTTATTTTTGAGACAGAGAGAGACAGAGCATGAACGGGGGAGGGGCAGAGAGAGAGGGAGACACAGAATCGGAAACAGGCTGCAGGCTCCGAGCCATCAGCCCAGAGCCTGACACGGGGCTCGAACTCACGGACCGCGAGATCGTGACCTGGCTGAAGTCAGACGCTCAACCGACTGCGCCACCCAGGCACCCCAAACCACAACTTCTTTATCCATTCATCAGTGGATGGACATTTAGGCTCTTTCCATCCTTTGGCTATTGTTGAAAGTGCTGCTGTAAACATTGGGGTACAAGTGCCCCTATGCATCAGCACTCCTGTATCCCTTGGGTCAATTCCTAGCAGTGCTATTGCTGGGTCACAGGGCAGATCTATTTTTAATTTTTTTTGAGGAACCTCCACACTGTTTCCCAGAGTGGCTGCACTAGTTTGCATTCCCACCAACAGTGCAAGAGGGTTCCCGTTTCTCCACATCCTCGCCAGCATCTATAGTCTCCTGATTTGCTCATTTTATTTTATTTTTTTTAATTTTTTTTTCAACGTTTTTAATTTATTTTTGGGACAGAGAGAGACAGAGCATGAACGGGGGAGGGGCAGAGAGAGAGGGAGACACAGAATCGGAAACAGGCTGCAGGCTCCGAGCCATCAGCCCAGAGCCTGATGCGGGGCTCGAACTCACGGACCGCGAGATCGTGACCTGGCTGAAGTCGGACGCTTAACCGACTGCGCCACCCAGGCGCCCCCTGATTTGCTCATTTTAGCCACTCTGACCAGTGTGAGGCCACCTACATCTTTATTCATGCTGGTCTCTGGCTGGATAAGCCAGGGAAATGCTTATTTTTGCCAACGTCAGCACTTAATATGGACATAATTATGGTCAAACGCCATGGATCCAACGTGTAGCTCCTGAAGCTCCACAACTGAAATTCTACTCATCCATCAAGCGTGTTCTTCCTCCCCAGAAGCTCTCACGGTTCCTTTCCCTGTGGCCTCAGCTAATTGTTCTCAAGCTGCATCATCCTCCTTGATTTGGTGTTCAGCTCACCATTGCCTTTCCCAGATAAATTCACTCTTCCTTGAGTCAAATCCATTTTGCCAATCAACAGGCCATGGCGCTAAAGTCAGAGCTCTCTCCATACCCAAACCCTGAAAGATGCATGGCATCCTCTTCCCTCAGCCAACCAGTCCACAGGTACTGGATATACTGGTGGTCCATCCCTTGCCAGACACTATTCTAGGTGCTGAGGACACTCACTGAAGGAGACAGACACACCCCTGCCCTTCTGGGGTGGGTAACAGGTCTTCTGGACAGACAGAGTCACTACAAACATGATAAACTCATCAGGTATACACATGGATAAATACTCCCTTTCTTTTTTGTATGCATTCAGTAAACATTACATGGTTAGAGTGACTGCACATGTTTCTTGTTTCATGGCTAAAATCTAAGATCCCTGAATGAAAAGCCCTTGGTCAAAGGACAGGTGCAAATAAATCGTGCAGCCAGAGACAAGTTCAATTAACTGACTGTAAGTCTTTTAGGTGAGAGCCTCCCAGTATCAAGCAATCCTTGTTTGGGCTGGTTAGACGTGCTGTTCCCCGAAGCATGCACTCACCTCTGTCACTTGGGCAGCTAGAAAAACAAGATCTCACGAATGGAGGAAGTCCAGGAATTCAAAACAGTCATTCAACAAACATTGTCTGCTTACCTGCTCAGTGCTAAACCCTGTGCTGAGGGGTGAAGGATCAGTCTTTGTACGTGCAGTTTCCTCCACCAGGAAAATGCCCCTCTCCCGGGACCCACATGGCTCCTTCCTCTCTCATTAAGGTGCCTGCCCACACAATCTCCTAGCAGAGAGGGTTTCTGTGTGCTCATTACTGCCGTCCACCATCCACTGAAGTTTCTTCTTTCCAGGCACAAGGAGGACAGCGCTTCCTCCGCCCTTTAGTCAGTTGTGGCCAACCAAACATGAGCCCTTAGGAGCCAGTATGGGACTCGCTACCCCCTTTCTCCTCCGTCATGACAACTGGCCATACTCTATGTGGCCTAGGCCCTGCCCACCTGGGTCCCCAAGTGAAGAGATATGGAGCAGAGCTCACTGTCCCTTCGTGGGTGTGTTGCATAAATGAGCACCAGGTCATGGCTATTATAAGCCATTGAGATGTGGGGACCATTGTTTCTGCAGCAAAACCTAACACATCCTGGCTGATGCAGCTTTTCTGAAATCCCTAAGTCAAAGGGCATCTCCTGTCACCCTTGGTCTCTTACCCAGCTTCTGTCTCAACCCTTACCAAAATCTAACAGTATCTGTTCGTCTCCTTGGATGTAAGCTCTCTCAGGGAAGGGACTCTGTTCCCCCAGGAACCCCAGGATCTTCAGCAGTGTTCCTGGACACAGAAGTCACAGTACGAATTTAGGGAATGACTCCGTGAGTGAATGAATAGAAATAGGTAACATGTGGCTCCTACCCTCAGGGACAACATCACCTGCAGAAGCTACAAAAGCCCAACAGCACAGCAAACACACCTCATCCCACGGGCTTAGCAGCACATGTTTTCCCAAAGGGCCTGCCTTCTGAGATGAGTTTGGAAGGACGCAGAAGCAGCAACACAAGTGCCAGACATCGTGGAAGACGCCCAGAGTCCTGACACCACCAGAGCAAGAGCTCCTGTTATCTTTTATCAAACCACCGACAACAAACACTGGATGAGAAACAAAAGGGGACTTTTGTGATCAAATCGATGTAGGAAACACATCAAACACAGTTTAAAAGCGTAGGACCTCTCAGAGCCTTGAATGAGCCAAAATGTACTGTAAAGGTCCAAGAGTTTCAAGACATTCAGGATCCCCTAACGTTATTCTGGTTTAACCTCTTCTCTGGAGGGAACACCTTCCAGAACTCTCTTTGGGGAATGCAGGACTAGAGCAAATTGCAAAAGGGGGAGAGAACTGAGCAGAGGCTGGAGACGTAGGCAAAGGTCAGAAATCAGGGAGAGAGAATTCATGTGGCCAGAGGTTTACATTTTATCTGAAAGCAATGTGGGGTAAGTGACGAGTTTACAGCAAGAAGAGATTTTCTCACTATCCCCTATCACAGGAAAAGGATGTCCTTGCAGGCCCTTTCAACAGCACCATTAATCAACATCTGACGGGCCAGGAGGCTCGTGGGCTGGGACTCAGGAAGAAGGGTGCCTTTCAGCAAGTCCCTGGACCTCTCTGAGCCTCGTCTTCCACATCTGCATAACCACTCAGCTAAATACATGCTCTCTATGGACCCTGCCGATTATTATGTCCGATAACGTGACTCTGATACCATCAGTGATTATGGTGTTGGGTGGAAAGGTCTAAGGACCCACCTTTCCAACTGAAAGAGCTCAAAGGCTCAAAAGACTTGAAAAGAAGCAAAGAGAGTGAATAACCATGCAAAAAATCTACTTTAAGTGGAAGAGACCCCAGACAACAAAAGGGATGGTCTAGCCTAAGTTTTGCAGTCAGCTTCTCGGGGTGGGGGGGGGGGACCTCGGCACCTGCATGCATTCCTGCCTCCTTCCTCCCCAGGGGTGCTCAGGTCCCCCAGGCAGGTGAGTTTCAACACTCCTGTCACTCACAGGATCAGCCGCTCTGCGGCTCCACCCAAATCTTCCGAGGCAAAGAGGAAGAGGGAGGCAATCACACCATGGGGCTGGGCTGCCTGCACATTACATGTGGTCAGCAGCGTAGCAGAGGATACATTTTTAAAGCCCAAATGATTAAATCGTCACTCCCTATTAGAGGAAGCACATTCAAAGGTGCAGCTAACAGAGGAAGAAGAAGCAGGAAAGAGGATGGAGCCAGACAGCGGCAGCTTCCTCCACTCCTGGTCTAGGAGACGGGATGCTCTCTCACAGGCGGGCACAGATTCGCTCTTTCAAACTGCAGGTACTAGGCACTGGGGACGGACGGAGATGGCTACAGCAAGGACAAAGAAAAGGAGTATGTTCAGCCACGTGGGGAGGCCGTGCTGTGTGCCACGAGACATGAAAGATATGGACGGCACATGACACAGGGAAGACAACTGTTTCGAAATTAAGGGGTCGAAAAGGCAGCTTGGAGCCCCTGACGATGAAAAGCCTAAGGACTGCAGAGAAAGCAGGACCAGCAGTGACGCGTTTTGCACCTGTACTTCTTTTTAAAGGATTCACCATCTCTGTATGCCCTGCCTCATTTGATCTTCCTAGGAGTCCCTGGGAGTTAGGTCAACCGACAGGAACGCAGGTGAAGGGGGGAGCCACTCAGTGACAGAGAACAGCATGCCAAGCTCTAGTTCACGTGATGAGGACAGCACTGGGAGGTGGAAAGAAGTGGAAGGTGATGGGGAGCAGAGTGTGGTGATTCTTGGGCACCTGGCTAAGGGTTTAGACTTCATCCCAGAAATAATGGAGATATCACTGAGTCGAGAGTAATACACTCCAAACCCCCTTTTGCGATGCGAGTGGTGACTGATGAAGGAAATTAGAAGACTCAAGTCAGGATGTGAGTGAGAGGTGATAAGGACCTGGCGACACAGAGACCGAAGGAGGTCTCCAGGAGGTGGGGAGTGGAAGAATGGACAGAACCAGAGGGCCAGAGGTGGCAGCAGAGATGCTTCTGTCCTACATAGACAAGGCACGCAGTAATATTAAAGCATACTAGGTAAAAAGCCCTGATTCTCTTTCTTTTTTTTAATGCCTATTTATTTTTGAGAGAGAGAGCAACAAAACGCAAGCAGGGGAGAGGCAGAGAGAGAGGGAGACACAGAATCGGAAGCAGGCTCCAGGCCCTGAGCTGTCAGCACAGAGCCCGACGCGGGGCTCGACCCCACGAACCATGAGATCACGACCTGAGCCAAAGTCAGACTATTAACCAACTGAGCCACCCAGGTGCCCCAAGCCCTGATTCTCTTTCGATCCTTCTAATTAGTTGATAAGAAAGTCTCATTTGGGAGCTAACAGATCTTCAATACCTTTCTAACACTTCCTAATTTCCTTTTTAAGGAGCGTGTAATATGCTGAGCCTTGGTAGGAAATAGCACCTAGTTATATTTTAATAGCACTGTTGTATTTCCATTTTCATTTTTGAGTTTTTTAAATTTGCATGATTTTATTTGTAAGTTAACTGTTGCCATCTATTAATGGCAAAGGAAACTGGTTTCTTTTTCTTCCCCCCCCCCCCCGCCAAGATTTTATTTTCTTTTAAATAATCTCTATACCCAACTTGGAACTCGACCTTACAACCCTGAGATCAAGAGTCACGTACTCCACTAAATGAGCTAGCCAGGTGCCCCAAGTGATGATATAGCATTGCCTTTTTCAATATATTTATTTTAATATGTAACCAAAAGCGCTGCGGGAGGAAAAAAAGGAAAGAAAAAAAAGTCAATCCCCAATAAATTCAACATAGCCATTTGACCCCCAATTCACTCCTGGATAATATATCCAAATAATTGAGAGGAGGTGTTCAAACTAGAAAGTTATGCTAACATGCATAGCAGCACGACTGGCGATCGCCACATGGTAGAAACAACAGACGTGTCCACTGAGGGGTGAATGGACACACTAAATGTGGTCTGTCCCCACAATAGAAGAGTATTCGGCCATAAAAGGGAATAAAGCACTTGCTATAACACGGATGAACCTTGAAAACATCACACTCAGTGGAAGATGCCAGACCCAACACGGCTTACAGGATTCCATTCCTTTCCACCTGGAACAGGTAAATCCACAGAGACAGAAAGTCCAGCAGATGCCGGGGCTGCACGGAAGGAAGTGGGGGCATGACTGCTTCATGGTTACGGGGCCCCTGTGGAACAAGGAAGATGTTCTGGGACTAGAGAGAGGGGAAGGTCACACAACGGTATGAATGTGCTAAGCACCAATGAACTGTTCACTCTACGGTGGTTAAAAGGACCTATTTTATGTTATGTGTACTTTACCACAATTTAAGAAACCATAGTCAAAAGGGTCAAAAACTCGTGAAGGTGGGGAAGGACTGAAGCTTAAGAAGCTCTGGGGGGGAAAAAAACACAGGCTGTGGAGTCAAGAGACCCGAGCTCAAGTCCCAGCTCCGTTACCTCCTAGCTGCGTGGCCAAGAGCCAGTGGCTGGTACCCCCTGGGTTTCCCTGCCTTCCACACGGTGAAGGCGGTACTCCTCCAGTCCCTGCCAGCAGCATGGTGCCTGCACATCTAAGAGCTCAACGGACGTCCACCCTTCCTTCCCCTTCTGAGAACAGGTGACTCCAACAGCAGGGACATCACTGACACAGAGACGGAACCGAGTAAGAGGTTCTAGGCAGGTTTGGTTTGAGACACTTGTGGCTCAGTGGCTCAGGTGTGGCCTGTGGCTGGTGGACCACTGCGTAGGGTGTTCTACATTACATCAAGGGAAGAAGCCCCCCCTCAAGCAACCAGGGGGATGGAACGTAACCCAGGGCGAGAGGTGGGGACTACAGGTGTGGACTGGGCATCTAAGCAGCTCCAGCCACGGAAGACCATTATCTGGGGAAGGGAAGCTGCCAGGGATGCTTTGAGGAAGGCCCTGCCTCTCCTGCACTGGAGCACAGGCCCTCCTGAGCAGAGAGAAGGCAGACTGTCATCAGCCACGATGGAGTGATTCCTGACCCCCAAAAAGCAGCAGACACCCCGTTGTCAAGGGGGGGTGGCTTAGCCAATCACAACCCCACTCTAAAGATGAGGAAAGGTAAGGTCCAGAGAGGAGAAAGAAAGGAAGAAGATACACTATCATTGTATGATTTCATATATGTAAAACTCCTTTTTGACAGAATGACAGAATGTTGACTTGCAGAGGCCATCCCAGGCCTGCCTAACTCAACGCCCCCAAATGTGACCAAAGCGACCTGCTGTTCTGACCTCACAGAATTCCCCCAGAGAAGGCAAGATGTTAAAGCTGGAAGGGCACTCAGTCCCACCTCTTCACTGGCAAACGAGGAAACTGAGGCCCAGAGTTTGCCAAGCCTGCCCACCCAAACTCATCCTACCAGCATGGTGACATAAATGACACTGGTTAGCACAATCTTGCCATGCCTCTACGGTGAGTCGGTTATAATGGCCCCTGTGGTCCACTAAACCATGGCCCCCAAGATACCCAGGCCCTAATCTCCGGAATTCTTAAATGCTACCTTAAGTGGCAACAGGGTTTTTGCAGGTATGATTAAATTACAGGTCTTGGGGGTGGTGGCCTGGCTGGCTCAGTCAGTAAAATGTGCGACTTTTTTTTTTTTTTTTTTTTTAGAGCAGGGGTGAGAGCACGAGCAGGGGAGAGGCAGAGGGAGAGCGAAACTCCCAAGCAGGCTCCGCACCCAGCGCAGAACCCAACACCGGGCTCGATGTCATGTCTGTGAGATCATGACCTGAGCGAAAATCAAGAATCAGACACTTAACCAACTGAGCCACCCGGGTGCCCCAAAGCATGCGACTCTTGATCTCAGGGTCTTGAGTTCAAGCCCTAAGTTGGGGGTGAAGCCTACATACACACACACATCCATCCATCCATCAATGTCTATTCACTTATAAAATAAAATAAGGATCATGGGCTGGGGACACTATCGCGGATATTTGAGTGAGACCTAAGTGTAATCACAAGGGTCCTTACAGGAGATGTGACAAGCTAGGCAAGATGCTTCTGGCTTTGAAGGTGGAGGAAGGGGTCACAAGCCAAGGAGTGGGACGCTGGGAAAAGCCAGGAAATAGATTCTCCCACAGAGCCTCCAGAGGGAACACAGCCTTGCTGATTTCGGCACAGTGAACCTGACTTCAGATTTGCCCTCTGGAGCTCTAAGAGGACGAAAATGCATTGTTTTTGGACACCACCAGGTCTGTGCTAAGTTGATACAGCAGCCGTGGGAAACCAGCCTAGTCCTGGCCCTAGGCCTTCCGACTTACCTGCTATTTTATTTAAATATCTATTGAGTACTCACCCTGCCCCAAACCAGTGTCCTGGGTCCTGGGAACGGGGAAAGACAGAGTCCTAAATATAAGTGGGTACAGGGCTCACAAACCAAGTGACTGGGAGCACACGCCCCATGGAAGAGTGGACCAACAGCAGGTGAATGGTGGATGAGACGTGGGCGAGACTAGGTCCAGCGGAACTTCTTGTGCCCCAGCCAGGACACCAGACACGGCTTTGGGAATGAAAGAGAAGGTTGCCTGAAGGGGCCTCGTCACAACCTGCATTCTAAGCAGGATTCCTGGTAACAGGTGGGATCAGAGATCTATCTAGATCTCTGATGTTGTCACCGTGCAGCTGATGATTCGTATTCTTTGCTTGGAGGGGGAACGTACGGTCAGGGAACAAAATCGTTACCATGTGCAGTGGAACCAGAGATCTTGGCTGCTTTAATGAGTTCTTCCAACCAATTGCACTCACCCAAATCAACCATAAAAGTTAACAGGTTCGTTTAAGAAATAAAATTTGATCTCAATCTATTTTGGAGAGACGCCCAAATTTACAGAAAGCTCGTTATTAATTTGTTTCTCTCTCTTCCCCAGGTATCCTGAATTTCTTGGTTCTCCCCCCCGCCCCCGCCCTCATCCAGGTCCAAGAGTGATGGAGAAACTGTTCATAAAGAATTTGGTGGAGAGGCAGAGTAATCGTTCCGACAACTCCCCGTAAGGCCATGTGTGAGCTACGTGAATCATCCTTCTCAAAAGAATATTAAGCGCCTATGTGCACAAGCATCTGTGTCTTTTGCAATCTGCTCAGTGCCCTTACGCACTGTGTCTCAGCATTTCTCAGCTGCCAGAGGAGCCAAAGAAAAGTGTTAACACCCTTGTGCAAAACGTCTCTCTTGGTCTTGACACCAGCCCCCAAATAAGGGAGTAGATTCCACTAGAGAAAGAGACAGGCACATTGACTGACACTCGTCTGGTCCAAGCTTCAAAGGTTTTATGAAGCGTGGAACCCCAAGTGTAATGATGACTTTACTTATTAAGCACCCGCTGTGTCTCCAGGATCACACAGAGACCAGACCTCAAACCCTGGAACCATGGTTCTCCACCAGGAATGAATGCAACCCGCAGGGAACATTCATCAGCGTCCGGAGACATCTGGGACTGTCACAACTGGGGGTGGGGCGATGCTACTAGAATCCAGTGGGTGGAGGCCGGGGGTGCTAACCATCCTGCAACGTACAGAACAGCTTCCACAACAAGAGACTACCCAGCCAACACGTCAGGAGTTCGAGTTTAAGAAACCCCGCCGGAATGCCAGACTAGCCGGGTTCCGATCCTGGCTCTACCTGTGGATTCACACACATGCCAAAATAATGAAACCTACTGCATCACGCGGTTGCAAGATGCCAAGTGTTGATACGCAGAAAAGATGTGTATTAGACCACGTTCTGCTTTAGGGGCCAAGCAATGTGCTATAAATGCTTCTCACAGATAACTATTGGTCTTCACGAACAAGCACAGGAGGTTGTTGCAAGACAGAGGTTACGATTAACCCATTTTATAGCTAAGAAGTTGAGGCTCAGAATGGTGAAGTGACTTGTCCACAGACAAAGAGCCGGTACGTTCGGGAGCCAGGTTTTGAGCTATCTGGATTCCAGGCACACACTCTCAAACTGAGGCAGGCACAGCCCAGCAGGTGCAGGGAATGAATACAGGAGTTTCCTAGAGTATGATTTTGCTCGACTATTTGGTGAAGGGAAAAACTGACCCGTGTATCTGGTAGGCCATTTTCAAATTATTTTGGCCTTAATACCAACAGAGTTACACCATGAAATGGGATTCATCACCCGCATGAATCTCCAAGGTCAAGTGCAGTGAGAAGGCCACCTGGGCCACAGCCTGCTGTCCACAGGTGCGTACCAGACTCTCCACTGTACAGGATTCCAACAAATCACCACAAACTTAGTGGCTTAAAGCGACACAGATTTGTCCCCTTACAGCTCCAGGGTTCCAAAGTCTGGAATGGGCCCCCCTGGACGAAAATCAAGGTCTCGACGGGGCTGTGTTTCCTCTGGAGATTCTGGTAGAGGATCTGTTTCCTGGCCTTTCCCAGCTGCTGGGGCCACCTGTGTGCCTTGGCTCGTGGACACTGCCTCCACCTTCACAGCAAATCACCCGCCCTCTGCTCTGTCATCACCTCTCCTTCTCTGGCTCTTCCAAGGATCCCTACGATTCCACGGGCCCCACATGATGATCCAAGAGAATGTCCTCAAGTTGCAAGATCCTTGACCGCATCCTATTCGCAAAGTCCCTTCTGCCATACAAGGCAATGTATTCTTGGGTCCAGGGACTGGGACGTCTTGGGAGGGCCATTATTCTGTGTGTCACAGCCCCTAAGGCTCTCAGAGTAAAAGTTTTGGGGAAGCACTGAACCTGGACGTCCTAGACACGTTCCAGGAAGGATTCCAAGACGAGGAAGGACTCGGTTCCTCACGCAGGAGCCCTGGTGCCAGCACAGAAGCGCCATCGTGACGAGGGGAAAGTCAGTTTTAGCACAGATGGGGGTCGGGGGTCTGGGGTCTGGGCTGGGCACCTAAGCCCTCCCAGTTCAAGAGACGAGGGGCACTGAGGAGCCTTGGAATGAGCTACCTCCCAGCCTCTCCGAACCGGTTTGCTGGCCGCTGTAACAGAGCGCAGCTCTGAAGGCCGGAAGCCCAAGACCAAAGTGTCAGCAGGCTGGTTTCTGCCGTGGCCGCTCTCCTTGGCCTGCAAATGGCCGTGTTCTCCCTGTGATCCTTACATGTCTTTTCTCTGTACCTGTCTGTGTCCTAATCTCTTCTTAAAAGGACACAAGTCATATCATATTAGGGCCCGTTTTCATGTAAATTAGGACCTCATTTTACCTCCTTACCTCTTTGAAGACATCCATCTCCAGATACAGTCACATTCTGAGTCGCTGGGGGTTAAGACTTTTAGGGCGACACAATTCAGTGTGTAACCTCAAAAACGATAAACTCCAACCTATTCCAGGCTCCTCCTACCCTTAGATGAAGTGGGAGACGTGCCCCTTTCCCCCTGGAAACGATGAGAATTTGAAAACCTCTAGGCACCAGTCTGGGAATGGAGAATTTCCCATTCTGAAGGAGGGAAGGAAGCCAGAGACACTACCAGCAAATAAGCACATGATCCCACTAGGGCATCCATGGCCCTCCTCTGAAAGTTCTTTTCCTTTTTTTCTAGAAAGAGTGTGTGCACATGAGCAGGGGGAGAGGGGCAGACAGGGAGAGAGGGAGAGGGAGAGAGAGGCAGAGGGGGAGAGAGGGGGAGAGACGGGGGGG
>NC_064815.1:3138805-3157014 GCF_023721935.1 Panthera uncia
GAGAGAGAGAGAGAGAGAGAGAGAGAGAGAGAGAATCCCAAGCAGGCGCCACCCTCAGCACGGAGGCCAACGCAGGGCTCCATACCTCGAGCCCCGGATCTAGACCTGAGCCAAAACCAAGAGTCAGACACTCAACGGCCTGAGCCGCCCAGGCGCCCCCCCAGGGTCCGTCTTTGACGAAGCTCATTTAGGTTGCCGAGTATTTCCACTGAGTTACAAGGTTATTTTTTGCTCCCGCAAATGGCCACGTCGCACCCCAAAACCAGAGACTGACACAGACCGTTTCATCCCCCCAGTGAAGACAGAAGTTTCTGGGGAAGGTCTGGCTGGGAGGAAAAGGGGGCGGGGACTGGGGGCAAAAGCCGGGGGGGGGGGGGGGGGGGGGGGGGGGGGGGAAGGGCCTGGCAATTTTCACAGCAGACAAAGGGAAAGCCGGGCTCAGGGGTGGAAGCTAATGAAGCACATTTCTGCTCCGTGTTTTAGGACAGGAGCGTCAACATGTTTCCAGCCCCACCTCCCCATCTCAGGGCACGGCAGACCTATGGCAGAAGAAAGAGCCATCCTCCGCCACGTTCTGGACGGTTCCTCCAGAAACCCACGGCACACGCTTTAGCATGAAAGACACAAGAGATCCCAGTCCTGCTCTAGTCAGGGGTCCAGCTGATACACGAGGGCACAACCGTTCTGGTTGCTGATACATCAAAACGCTTTGGTTTTGACAGTTAAGGGCCACAGTCTCCAGGGTCTTCAAGTCCCTCTGCCCCCAGGAAGCCTCTACCTTCTCATAACCAGCACCAGAGGACTGACACCTGACCCAACAGGGGCTCCGGGGGCACCTGCTCTGATCGGTCGTGATTGTCTCGGTTGTAACAGAAGGCCACAGACTGGGCACGGGGGGGATTATTAGCAACACACATTTGTTTCTCACAGTTCTAGAGGCTGAAAGTCCAAGATCAAGGCACCGGCAGATTCGGTGTCTGAGGACAGTCCACTTCCCAGTTCACAGATGGCCGTCTTCTCGCCGGGACCTCACACGGTGGGAAGGGCGAGGGAGCTCTGTGGGCTCTCCTTTATCAGGGCACTTATCCCATTCATGAGAGTTCCACCCCCACCCCCCCAATACCCCCCTCCCAACACCATGCCATTAGCGTTAGGATCTCGACACAGGATGGGGTGGGCGGTGGGGGGACAACCGTCCAGGCTGTAATAAGGATCATTCTATACTAATAAATATGTTGGAGATGCCCCCCACGCCTGTTAATGTCAATCCTAAATCCCTTCTGCTTTCCTTTAAGATCCATTTCACTTCCCTCATCCCTGCCATGGGAAAGAACAGCGATGACATACCACCCACACAATATCCCTTTCGGATCACAGGGCAGTTACTGTCACAGTGTCACCCTGCCTTTGCTCTACTAGAGAAAGGAGCAAAGCATAACATAGCTACTGTTCACCACAAAGCCCGTGACATGAGCACATCCCAGGCCCACCACGGCAAGGTTCTCTATCTTTCCTCCTGGCATATCACAATAGTCAAACCCCACAAAATAATTCTCTGCTGGGAAATCTCACATTTTAAAGCAATTCTTGAAGCAACCCTGATACAGACACAATGGTTGAGCAATGCCTAGTGACTAAGAATGAATAATCGCAGAACTCCCTGCCAGGCTTCAAAATATTTATTATTTTTTAGAAATTCAAATTATTTTACCGTACGTCCTATTGGAATCCATCATTTTCTGAGGCTTTCCATTCACACAATGAGAAATATCAAACAGGTTAAGATGTGCAACACCTAGGGATATAAAAGTCTGACTAAATTAAGATGCATTCTGCAGCAGGTGCCTTAAAAGAGATGCAAATTAAAATAATGAGATGCCATTTTCATGGAACCAATTAGAATGACTTTTGTTTCAAGTGTGGGCCAGCGTTAGGTGAGGGAGCTACTTTCACATAGCTATCCGAAGTGTCCAGTGGTCCAATCCTTCTGGAAACCAATTAGCAGCATGTATCATGAACCTTAAAATTCTTCACGCACAGTGACCCAGCGATTTGAGACGTAGGAATCAATTCAAAACCAGTAATCTGCAACTCAGACGTTTCATTATAAAGCTCTTGAGCTGAGGCGTTGTGTTTAACAGCAACGAATGTGAAGAAAGCTAAGTCATCAAGGAAATCATGATGTGTCCACAGAATGGAAAAGGTAGCAGGTAAGAACGCTTCCAAATAATCTGTAATGCTAGTGATAGAATGTAAAGTAAATTAGAAGCTATACATGAAATTATGTAACCGATATGTATCTGTGTGTGTACAGCAGGCAAAGAAGACTAGAAGAAGAAAACAAAACGACTAGAAGGAAATCCACGAAAATGGCAACGGTAGCTGTGACGTCCAAGGTGATTTTCATTTTCTTTATACGTCTTTCAATCTCTCACGTCCTCTAAATTGTACACTTGTTAGATTACTTTCATGTTAGCTGAGGTTTTTTTTTTTTTTAAGAGTTGTGGGGTTTTTTAACGTTTATTTATTTTCAGAGAGAGTAAGCAAGCAGGGCAAGGAGAGAGAGAATCCCAAGCAGGCTCCGCATTGTCAGCACGGAGCCCGCTATGAGGCTGGACCCACGAACCGTGACATCAGGACCTGAGCCCAAACGACAGCACTGCGCGGGCGCCCCAGCTGAGGTTCTGTCTTTTAACAGCCTGTAAAATCCTCATCCTTTGGAGATATACGCTGACGTATTTGTAGATGAAATAGAACAATATCTGGGATTCGCTTTAAAATGATCCAGCTGTGGGGCTGGACGTGAAACAAGAACGGTCATGCGTCAAAGCCAGGTGACGGGGACGTGAGGGCTCACGCTGTTGTCTCTACTTGGGGACGTGTTTGAAATTCTTCACGGTAAAAGTACTGCTTTGAAGGCTACCAAAGGGTGTCACAGAGGAACGAAGAAAATAAGGAAACACCAACAGAAACAAAAAGGAGCACCAATGAGCCAAGGCAAAATCAACAGCCATCAACCAAAGTGCAATTGGACCGTGAAGCTCGGCCTTCACCCAGGGGCTGCCTTTTTCAGAATCCCGCTGGCAGAAACCATGCCCATCACCAAGCACCAGAGCCGCGGCCAGCGGGTCGGTTTCTAGAGCCCCACATCCTGTCCCCTCTCCCCGTGCTGTGGCTCTATTCACCCGAGTCAACCAACACCACGTTCCTCAGCCCTACAAATATCTTAGCTTTAAAACAATTCGTCTAGAAAATATGTTGTTGTTTTTCAGCCCGAGGACTACAGGCATGCAAGATGACAGGGATTTCAAATGCCACTCACTCTTTCTGGCTAGAGTTTCCTAATTTGGAAGAGGCAAGC
Organism: Panthera uncia; assembly: GCF_023721935.1. Taxonomy (NCBI): domain Eukaryota; kingdom Metazoa; phylum Chordata; class Mammalia; order Carnivora; family Felidae; genus Panthera; species Panthera uncia. The sequence goes on from NC_064815.1 coordinate 3,142,167, forward strand.
TACAGCAGGAGACATTCAGCCATTTGTGACAACAAAACAGAGATCGGCAAAAAGCTCAATGTTTTGATTGTGAGAACTGCCATCCAGGGGAAAATTCAGGAGCTATCAAAACCACACTCGAGCCTGGCAGCTTGGTGGAACACGTTAAGGGGAAGGAAAGGCCTAGACTGTAGGCCGGCACCTGGGCCTCCGTGAGCCAGCCTCCTCTCCTCTCTGCGGCTTGTCCTCTGCAGCCACGGATGTGACCTGCAGGGGCAGACACATGGGATGCCAGCCTCCTCTGGCCAGGAGTTCTCGAATGCAAATCGAGCCCAGATTTGACCTTCCAGCACCTTCTCTGACAAGCTCCCACCCTCACGCCTCTGGATGAGGGGCCCCTCTGCTATGTTCCCCAGCCCCCCTGAAGCTACCCCAATCACAGACGCACCACTCTGGGCTTTAATTGCCAGTCTCGTCCAGCTAGATGCACATCAGAGCAAATATGATCACTGATATATCTACAGAACATTTTGGGACAGGATACAGGCTCCTTAAACGTTTGAAGAATGAACATATTTATAAACCAATAAATAAATAAATTCCAAGGAGGTCTACGAATGAGTATCAGGGGACCTGTGAACCCCTAACAATTGCACATAATATTGAATGCATGTTTAGGAATGGGCATCCCTCTGAGGGGAGGTCCATACCTCCTATCAGTGTATGAAATGATCATGACTCCCCAAATTATCTTAAATTTCTTGGGTGAGTATGTGGGCCTGGCTTTAAGGTGTCAGTGATTTGCACAAGTCACCTTAAATTCTAGAGTGAATTTTTATTTTGTTTTGGAGAAACAAGCACAGTTGGGGACCAATGGAAAATGATTAAACCTCTTTTTTGTTAAGTCAGTGAGACTTAAGAAGAAAAGATCCTTGTTAACATACCAATAGCCTGCAAAAGTTACAAATGGAAACAAACTACCACTCCCATTTCATATTCTTCCTCTTTGAACCGGTGACCTGGTCACCCCCTCAGAGAGGGGCACGTGTGTGAGGACCTTCCATGCATGCACTGAGCAAACATTCTGTCTCTGAATTCTATACTGTATTCCTTGGATTTTTTTTTTACTCTAGTTCTAATAAATAAATAATTTTGGTATACCCATTTCCATCATATGGAATGCTGTAACATTTGAACGCAAAGACAAAGCTTTTGCAAACCAATTCTGGATTTTGTTTCTTCCTGGGACGTGTGAAGGAAGAACAAAGGACGTGCCCAACAGTGGACGAGCACCCAGAGCCACTGCTGCCCTAAGCAAAAGCTCAAAATGCAGGGGGTACAGCAGACAAGAGAGAAAGATTTGGCAACTGGAAATTCAGAGAGGGTTCTGGCTGTCTCTTTAGAATATGAACGTATTCTTACAATAACGTGTGCAAAAACGTGAATATACTTTTATAAGTAATCATGATTAACTGGGTGCGGTTCTAAACCGCGCCCCCCCCCCCCCCCCCCCCGCATTTGGAGATCACTGGCAATTATTCTAAACATCATCTCTGGTAGCTGTATTTCTTAGCCAAAAACATTCCCACTAGTAAATATGACGCCGGCTGACCTACTTATGTTTATATTTATATATGTGTGTGTGTGAGTTGATATATACATAGGTTTTCTGCTTTTCAAATACTGTCTACCCTTCAGGATGATGTAAAGTCCTTTGGAGATTTGAGGTGATGATGCCAGGATCATAAATTCCTCCCCCAAGCCGGGCAAGTTTATACTGAATTACTCACACGCTTGCAGAAAGTGAGGATGTTGGTTTTCAGCCAAATCCAAGGGCCTAAAGTACCAGGACTTGGGGATTTAAAAAACAAAAAAAAAAACAAAACAAAAAAAAAACCCACAAGGATTTGAGAGGTGCAGAGCTTCTGAGTTAGAAACAACCTCAGAGGTGACCCCATCCAATCTTTCCATGAGTCCAACACCACACCGCCCCCCCCCCCATCCCGCTCCTGACAGACGACAGTCACTTTCAGCTCAGCTACGTCTGACAGACACTCATTATTCTCCGAACCATTGTGGTCTTCGGTCACAGACCTAATTGCCAAAGCTTATCTTACCATATGTCATTTAGATCCTACACAACCCTGAAGGCCCTTCCTCTGGACACACTGTCGTTGTTCAATATCTGTCTTTAAATATTATTCCCCCCCATCCCTGCCAAACTAAGTCTATGGATCATGGTGTTTGTGTGGCTGGAGAGATCATCAGTTATACCACTCAGCCATTGCTCCTACGCTTCTGCTAACAGGAGCAAATTTTGCTTCATTGGCAATTATCCATTCTTGGCGAAGAATCTTGACTGTTAATCTCTATCAGTGATGTTCAAGGGGAGGCATGTAACCCAGTTCTGGCCAATGAAATGTAAGGGGAAGTCAACTCTAACAGAAGAGGAGAGGGCCTAGAAAAAAGCTTCTTTTCCCCCTCCTTTTTCTTCCCATTTTAAATGCTGGCATGTGAAGATGTGATGGCTGGAACAGAAGCAGCCATCCTGTGACCAAGAGGAAACAGCAAATAGAGGCAAAATAGAAAAATGGAAAGGACCTGAATCCTTGGTGGGTTACCGAGTCACTAAATCACATCTGGGACTCCTTGCTAAAAAAAAAAAAAAAAACAACTACCTGTCTTAATTGTTTAAGCCATCATCGGTCAAACATTCTGTTATTTGCAGCTGAAAGCACCAGTAACAACAGAAAAGGTATAATGCAGCTATCGCCTCTCTTGATTTGGACATTATATTTCTAGAAATAGGGACTTCACTTTTTCTAAGAGCCATATCACTACTTAGAATCTGCTGAGCATCGAGTGCAAAACAAACAAGCAAATAAACACAACCCCCGTGACTGGAGATCATAATCTCAAATGCTTCAGACACCACACAATTAACATAAATGTGTGAATCTGGATGGATGTCAGATAACAGGGAGCAAGGACATTAAAATGCAGGCACTTTAAAGAGCTTATTAGTAAAATAAAATACTAATGCATTTATGAGGCTGATCCAGTAGGCAGTCCACCAGTTCACGGCTCTTGCGGAAACCATCCTCAAATTGGAGAGCTACATCTCCCCCCTTCCTATGAGAAAGTGCCATTTCTTCTTAAATCCTCCAATGTAGTCAGTAGTATCTGACTCTAGCCCTTCAATCCGGAAAGACGGTTCTGATTTTTAATTCCATCACCCAACATCTTAATCAATTTAGGTAACCAAAACATTAACATCAAAATCCACTGTCCCTCTTGAATGTAAGCCCCTTCCCTAAACCTAATGGAGTCCCAGTCATTAACTTGAGAAGGCAGTAAGAGCAAAAGAACAGTGGATAAGGATTCTCTAATCAAATACCTTTGGGGCTGCCAGGTTCCCCAGGCTGTCACCGAGTTACTTAATCCTTGGCAGAGACCAAATGAGAGACTGTATCTGTCCACAGCCTAAAGCCCTAAGCCCAGCGCAAATACATAGTCCAGTCGGTGGAGTTATTTACTGCAAGGCTCACAGAGACAGTCTCCTGTGGTGGTCATTTTCACCCTGGCCACATCTGATCTTCAGTCTGCCAGGATAAAGCCCACGGCAAATTCCAAGAACTGAAAGCCCCTGGTTGTCCCAGGAAACTCATATTCCCATTCATGTTCATATTAAGGCAATATGAACCGTCTCATGTTGGACTCTCCACTTCTAACACTTCTGTGGGATTCGTCCCCCGTTTCTTGCAGGGGTTACCATCACATCGCCACACGACCCTTCATCATTTTTTCTGGTGGTGAAAAAATGCAAGTGCACTGGACACAAATAAAAATTACATGATATAGACACAATAACAAAAGTGTTCCTGTAATAATTATTTATTACGAGCCAAGCACTGAGCTACCTGTTATCTCATTTAAATCTTACAGCACCATGAAGTACATACTCTTTCTGTCCCCTTTTTAAAAACAAAGGCATCGAGGCCAGGCTGGGGTCAGAAACAAACAGTGAGGACACTGAGACTCAGAGCCATTAAGAAGCTTTCTCATGATCAGCCAGCTGGTAAGTGAAAGGCTGAATTTAAACACAGACAACCAAACTCAAGGTTCAATTTATCAACCACGCTGTAATGACATTAACAAAATTTTTTTAATGTTTATTCATTTTTTGAGAGACAGAGAGAGACAGAGTGTGAGCAGGGGAGGGGCAGAGAGAGAGGGAGACACAGAATCCGAAGCAGGCTCAGGGCTCTGAGCCGTCAGCACAGAGCCCGACGCGGGGCTCGAACGCACAGACTGTGAGATCACGACGTGAGCTGAAGTCAGCCCCTTAACCGATTGAGCCACCCAGGCGCCCCAGTATAATGACATATTTTTTAAAAAACTGAAATAGCAGGAGTCTACCACTCAAAGATAACCACGGCTCACATTTTGGGAGGTCTCTTGCCAGTCTTTCCTTGAAGGTGGTAAAATTTTCAGAGCTGGAAGAGGCCTCAGAGATGATATCACCCTAAACGTCATTTCACAGGAAAGCCTAAGGACCAGAAAGGTGAAGGGCCTTTCTCTGGGTCACACTGCTATTTGGAAATGGAATTCAGGTCCTCGGACCCTCTGTCCAAGGTTTTCGGGGGCCTTTGACTCAAGTTGGTTGGTAGTGGCTTCCTCGAGTACCGTGTTGAGAAGGATTTAAGGTCCTTAAAGATTTAAGGCTCAGGAGATCAGCGAAGGCAGCAGTAAACACAGCAGCACAGATATATGCCCATCCTGAGTTTGCCACTTGCCAAGGAACAGCCCTTGGGAGAGAAGCGGAGTGCCCAGGAAAGGCTTTCTTAATAAAGACCAGCTGTATTCTTCACCTACACCAGGGTCTCAAACCCCAGCGCCTTCAGGGATGAGGTTCTAGCATGAATGAGGGAAGTGGGCAAGCAGAGGACTGAACATGGGAAGAGCGCCAGCCCTAAGAGGGTAAGGGTGCTATTCACCTCCAGCCGCCTGTTGCCTGTCAAGGGGAAGGGTGGGGCCCATGTTGCCAGGCCTTCTGAATTCTTGCAGTGAGGCTTGAAATTTGGATTTTTAAAAATGTGAGGTCTCCGGGGCGCCTGGGTGGCTCAGTCGGTTAAGCGTCCAACTTTGGTTCAGGTCACGATCTCATCGTCAGCGGGTTCGAGCCCCGCGTTGGGCTCTGTGCTGACAGCTGGGAGCCTGAAGCCTGCTTCGGACTCTGTGTCTCCCTCTCTCTCTGCCCTTCCCCCGCTTAGGCTCGCCCTCTCTCTCTCTCTCTCTCTCTCTCTCTCAAAAACAAACATTAAAAAAAATTTTAACTGTGATGTCTCCTAACTTTAATGCTGGCAACGAATCCAAATCTGAATAATAAACAGGGAGTGAAGAACAAAGAAAACCCACGAGCTAACAACATTATAACCGCTCGTTTTCACTATGGGCTTACCAGAAGCCATCATTCTGTACTGCAAACCCAAGATGCTATTTGTATGTCTTTCTCCCTCTCTTTCTTTCTGCCTCCCTCCTTCCCTCCCAGCCCCCTGATCCCTTCCATCGCTCCAGCTAGAGAAGCCTTTCCCACCTGGGGCTACCAAAAAGAACATCAACACTGTACCTTCCAAACCCACCAGAACACAGCTGCCAAGAGTCCAAGCGATTCCCAATGACCCCCAAGGGCCACTTGGAAAGTGAGTCATGCCTCTCGGGGTGATGCCTTTTGCTGTCCAATGACTTATGGAAGGAGGGGTAGATGATTGCATCTGACATGCCTCATCGCAAAGTCTCAAGATAGGCCTCCTCACTCTCTCAGGAACTACCCAAAGCCTCCAGAGCAGGAACTGAGTGGGTTCCACCAACGTTCTGGTGTGCACGTCTACCCTTCCCATGAGCTTTGAGGGTCTCACTCATAGCCTAACTCTGGAAGTGCCCGGTTACAAGAGAAAGTCCCACTTCCGGCTGATGACCTATTACTCAGCAGCACTACCTGGGCCCTTTGTACGGAACACCCCCAATTTCTGTTAATCCCAAGGATGGCTAGTAATTATCTGCCCACTAGAAAGAAGAGGAGACTGACACACACCTATGAGATCAGTCAGCAAGTAGGGAACAAACACTGCATGGGAAGCCCCGAACCACAGTGTGGTAAGTTCATCTGGAAACTGCAGCAAGCTGGCATTGGAACCAGGGACTTGATTCATTCAATCAACAAACATTTGCCAAGAAACAAACGCAAAGGGCGAGATCAGCACAAGGTGCTGAAAAGAACACACACGCGAACCAGAAATAAACCTTAATAAAGGTGGAAAATAGAAATATTAGTCACAATGACTGTGGTATAAACAGAATACTCCGCAGCCATTTAAAATCATGTTTGAGAAGTCTATTTTATTAAATAGGATTTAAAGGGAAAATTCCACAAATACATAATCAAGCTTGAAAAAAAATGAAAGCAGGTTGTGAAATATAACTGGGTCAAAATCAGAGTGAACACACTCAGTAATTCCTCCCCTGCTCCTAAGATGCAGAATTTATAGATAAACCTTTGGATGTTTTAAATTTTACATAATACTGCTTGGAAATAAGACAAGGGAATCACGAATGAAAAATAAAGAGGACTCTCTAAAAATAAATGAATCAAAAGATGGGACTCTACAATCTCAAACAGGACTCAAAGTCACATGGTTCATGGGGGATGGGTCCAATATGAGCCAAGGAAGCAGAGGTCCCAACATCTACCCAGGGAATAAGAGGCAAAACTGGACTCAGAATCATGCTTCCAGGAGTCACAGTCAAAAAGGATGCCTCCGTCTGTGCCAAGGAGCAAAAATGAAGCAACTTACATGAGCCTGGGACCCAAGCGGGCACCATAGGATATACAGAGCAGAGAGAGAGCCCTGAGTTGAGCTGTTGACATGAGCTCTAGTTGAAAAGCACATACACCCTTGCAGACATAGGGCAGAAGATATCATAAAATCACCTTGAAAATAAGTTCACAAACAAAGCATATGAAGACATAGGAGACATTAGAGAACACAAGAGGACATCCAATGATCAGAATCTGCAAAATGAAAGAATTCATATCTGAAGAAACAAAGATGCCAGAGCAATCAGAGAAGGACTTCACGGTATTTTTTTTTTTAATCCTCAAAGGGATAGAGGAAGAATTTACCTTCACAAAGTAAAAAGAGGGTTTTTAAAATAAAATAAAGAAGCAGGAAGGTATAAAAAGGGGCCAATTATTTCTCTTGGAAATACGGTGAACATTGGAAATTAAAAGCTCAACAGACAGGTAAAATAATAGACAAGATACAAAGAAAAAGAGGTGGTTAAGGCAAAATAATAAACCAGATACAAATAAGAGTTGGTTAACTGGAGTACAGAACTGGAGAGACCTCCTCAAACATGACACAGAGAGATAGAGAACTGAAAAAAAAAATGTTTAAGATACATGGAGAAACTACATACGGAGAGAACAGAGAAAATACTGGACAGGAAACAGCCAACAGATAATGGCTGAGATTTTTCCGCAATTAAAGAAAAACCTGAATCTTATGACTAAAAAAAGCCCACAGAGTGCAAAGTACAAAAACAAAACAAAAACAAAACATATATACAGCATAATCCTGAACTGATAAATAACTGAATACAGCTTAGAAGAAAGAGACCCCCGTGTCCAACAGTGGCTGGCTGCTCCTGGTGACAGGACTTAGAGGGAAGAACTTTATTTTCTTCTTTAAAGGTTAATATATTTTCTAAACGCTCTCCGGTGAAATGACATTATTTTTGTAAACTGTGGAAGAGTAGTATTCATTATTTCAAATACACATAAACACACTTTTTAAAAAGATTGTCCTCAAGGAACTTCCACTCGAGTAGAAGAGATGAGGTATGGATCGACACAACATATCAAGTCCATGCAGTAAGCGACATGGCTAGATGTAGCTAAAATCTAAGCCTCGTCTTTTCCCCCCATGGACTCGCTAGAAATCGAGAGGGAGGAGGAGGTGAGGGCACTGAGCAGAAACATGAAGGTCTAATGCATATGCCTGATTTATTAGGGGCTATTGCTGCAACCAGAGTTGTGTGCCATTTGGAGGGGATCAAAGTGGCCAAACCAAGATAAGATTAGAACTTTATCTACATCAAACATTATTTTCACCTCTACTTGAATTATATTTCAGGACCACCCACTGATAGAAGCAAAAATTAACGTCTCTACTATAAATGAACATCACACAAATCTGCCACTTAACACATTTCAGTTATCAGAAGGCTTTGTTCTTTCTCACACGGGTCAGGTAGACTGAGGGAAAGGTAAAAATGGGAGGGGGGGCATGTTGAATTTAACTGATAATCAAGTTAAATACCATTCTTATCCACAGGGGCACGATCAACTATCATGCTGCCAATTTGGAAGTGAAAACACCACAGGTACGTTCTGGGCTTTACCAAATGAACATCATCTTAGCGGGGAGACAGAAAGGCCTGTTCAGTCTGGGGAGATTCAGACTTTGTGGCCGTAACGCTGTTGGCACATTCAACCAAGAAAGGTGGAGTTTTAGGCAACATCTCATGGCTGCCTCTCCAGAGCCAAACAAACTGCACTCGGCATTCAGCTCCAAAGGAAACAGGTGGCAAAGGCACAAGCCAGAGAGATGTGCTACTAATATGGAAGGAAGGGCTGTTCCCATCTCAGATTATCTCTTTCTTTGCTTTAAGACATTCAGGTTTCTCAAAATGCCACTCTTTACCCACCTCCACCCAACATCACCTGCATATCCCACGTGTGGGGCCCAACATATACCCCAACATTAGCTCCGCTCCCTTCTTTGATTCCCTGCCATCAACACGAACTTGGCCAGCCCCGACAATTCCCTTCACAATTTTTGAACAAATGAACTCTTTCATTCCTCTCCCAACACCACCTCGTAAATCTCTCTCTTAACGAGACTTCTCTGAAAACGTCCTTTCTTATCTTCCTCTTGCATTTCCGGATTCCCTTTTTCTCCTTTACTCCGAAGTGGGGCCACACTCTTGCCCAATCCCCAGAAGGTGGTTTCCTTTGATAGGAGACGAGGATACGTCCACCCACACCCTCCCAACTCCCTTTCTCACGGCCCTTTAAGGGAGGAGCAGCCGCGGGTCCAGTTGGTCAGAGCCGGGCATTCACAGTGGGCAGGGTCGCCATCTACCAAATGGGTGCTCAACTCTGAGCCCACTCCCTGTTCCTACTTACTTGCCCACAGTCAGATGGATAAAATCAGGTAAGAGCCTGAGCCACAGACCTGCCAGATCAGACCTCCCAGACTCAAGACACCGTCTCTAAGTCAGATTACAACAGATTTCTCCATTGATGGTGCTGGGCCCTAGTCAATCCATAAATTTCACTTTCCACATGGCAGTACTATCTTTCGTGTGCTGCTTTTTTGGTCAAAACTTCAGATGGGAGGTGGGATCAGGGGTGATATTTAGATCCCCAAATCACCAACCCCTGCCAGAAACTACAGTTCTCATTCATGCCTTCATCAGACGACTGGTCAGTCCTTACGCACGAGCCCTGGGCTCTGATTCACTGCACCTCTCCATGGCTCACTATCTCCTATAAAATGAGATTAATTCCTTGACCCTCCTGAAGTTAAGATGACAAAATTAAAGGACAAGCTTAATTTGCTGGAAAGTGAGATCACAGCTTGAGACCAGAAGACCAAAATCTAGTCCCATCACCCACTGTGTGGCCTCATCCAAGTCTTTAACTGCCCGAGCCACCCACCCCCCACCCCACCCCCCCCCCACCGCTATGCCTCAGGTACTTCATCTGAAAGTTGCAGGATGCTCTAGGAGACTCCAAGACCTTCTCCAGTTCATACACTGGTGCCAGGGCACAGCTGTTCCCTACTTTGTCTTTTTTTTATCCCAGAAAGGAGCTCCCCAAAACAGAGAGGTGGCTGAGAAACTGCTCGGCTACACGGAGGAATTCTGCTAGACTGCAAGGCATTTCAAATGAATGTTTAATAAGATACTGCATTGGTTGTATACTTCGGCTGAATGTGCTGCAGCCCAGGAGACCTGAAAGAATTAATACAGTTACCAAAGGACCTGGTGGGAATTGCTGAGGCAGAGGCAGAATCTGATTTGATGAATATGAAAGTGCTTTGAGAGCGTCAGAAGGAAAGTGCTCTGACAAACGTCTGTTCATTCCATTAGCATGTCTCCCGCTATTTAAGGAACACATTCCAAGAAGGTCTCGGGACTGGGGACCACAGCACACAAGGGCAAGCTCCCTCTCCCCCGCACCCCCCTGCTTCCGACCCCATCTGAGGCCCTTCCTGGGGCTTAGAGATACAGTGCACCCACGACTCCAGTTTTTTCTCCTTCCTCACTGTGCTTCTCCCTTCTGATCCTCAAACCAGGCCCTCATAACATCTCACCCAACCTTAAAGTCTCTCCTCTTCCCCAAACCAACACTCTCGGATGGTTCGCAGAATAACCTTCTCTCCCATCCTAAACCAAGAGATGGGGACACACCTTCTTTTGTTCGGACACTATCCAAGTTCATACCAAAACCCATCCTTGGGAAGCAACCCCTCCATCTGACGTTCTGGGCGCCCCTGACAGCCCCACCCAGGGAACATGTAGGAAAATGCCAGGCCCTCCATACTCAGGGTCTACAGTCAGTTCTCTCCACTCGCACCCACTCCTTAGAGGAACGCTCTGCTGTGCGCCTGCACAGGACTTCTCAAACTCTCCGCCCCTCTTCCCCCAACTGCGGAGTCTGTGGAAGCCTATTTCTCTGCCCTTTTGCGCTTTACCTAAAGACTATGCGTTTTATTCCGTAACATAGCCACGTTTCAGCTTTTTGAAAATAGTTTTAGTCGCTTACCGCAAAGGGGGAAAATGGACACTTTTCCACAAATCAGGTAAAAGTGACATTCTAGAAATATGAGTTGGAGGGTTTCAAGTGTCCCCAAGCTCACCTCTGTGCACTATCTGGAAACTTCCAAGCGTTCCACCACTTCCTGACCAATCTGCATTCACTGAGTTCTCCCTGGCATACCCAAAGTGCCTGAGACCCTCAGAACCAAGGCAGAAAGCGTTTCCATTCATTTCTGGGTTGGAAAGGCAAAACCTAGCTTTCACCAGAGCCAGTGGCCACGACCCTCTCTCAGATCAAAACAGATGCCAGAGGCTCCCCAAGACCTGTGGTGGCTGTGGTATGATCAGCACACTCCCGGGGCCTGGCAGCCTATCACCTCTCCCACTTACCTTGTCAGCCATGATCATAGATGCGCCCCCGTGGATGCCCAGGATGGGGATGAAAGTCTGCGAAGAGATAAAATCCAGCATCTGAGCCACGGCCTCCTGGTCGGTGTCGTCCCCAAACACAAGGCCATGGATGCGCGCCCCAGACATGAGGTCGCACACATGTGTGATGAGGCTCTTGGGGTCCGTGCGGTTCATCAGCAGGGCCACCACGTTCACGTCCAGGGGCAACCCTGCTGCCTGCTCGGGGCCCCACAGGTTTCGCAGTTCGCGCTCCGTCACGTCGTGGCTGTGACCCAGCAGCACCGCAATGTTCAGCGCCGGGGGACCCTTCTCCGCCGCCGCACCCTGCGCCGGACCGCGCCAGACCAGAAGGGCCGGCAGCACCAGCAGGGTCCAATAACCCAGTCTGCCCATAGTCGCCACTTACGGTCCCTGCAAGGCGGAGAGGGAGAGTCAGGGCCGCGGGGAGCAAAGGTTCCAGAGGAAAGGGATTACAGACCCAGCCCCTTGCTCTAGGAGCCTGGTATACAGCCCATCCCCAGCGCGAGATGACAGAGTCACTGACTCCATTCCCCATTCCCGCCGCCATCCACATCCCTCCACCCAGCTCTATCCACAACTCCAATCGCAGCTAAGTCTCCATCACTATCCCTAAATCCATTTTTGCATCCAGCCTCCGTCTCATCCCCTGTCTCCAGCCTCCTCTCCATACCCAACTCTGCCCACGTTTCCCACCACACCCCCAAGTTAGCTGTGGACCACAGCCCCTGAGCGTAGGCGCACAGAGCAAACCCCCCACCCACCCCTCTCCCACCCGACTAGTTCAGACCAAGTTACCGACCCCGCCCCCTGCTCAAGGGAGCCAACTACAAAGCAGCCCCCGCGTGCGGAGGCGGTGCCGAGACTCCGCAGCCCTGCTCCCGCGCTGTGCTAGATGACTGACCCCGCCCCCTCTGAATCCTCCCGGTACAGCGCAGACCTGGCTCCACGCTGCACGCGCTGCAGACCCCACTCCTCTCCTGCAGGGTGGCCCCCACCAAGTTCACGGGAGTGCAGACATTCACCCGTGCGCCCCAGGCGCGTGGGGGAAATTGCCCCCCCCACCTCGCGCGGGGGTACAGTGAAGCGATTTCCACTCAACTGCAAGCGAGCCCCAGGACCCGCCCCCTACACGCACGCATGCACACACACACACACACACACACACACGCCCTCTCTCATGCGCGCCGCGTGCAATGCAGAATCCCAGAGCGGAGAGCAGGCGCTTCCACCCGTGGGCCGGCGCGTGGGAGCTGGCAGGGAACTGCGTGGGGGGAAAGGTAGGCTCCTAAGCGGCTCTCCGACGGACACGAACCGTACAGACCCTCCCCAGGCTTTCCACTACAGGTCCTGTTACCAAGTCTTAGATGCATGTGGGTAGTGGGCTGCACAACCTGACAGGCACGCGCGCCGTTCTGCGCACAGCCGCAGGCCGCTGTGGCGGTGCCCACGGCCATCCGGAGTCCACACACGTCCTCAGTCGGTGCACACACATGTATCGCGCCAGGTGCACAACTGCGCGTGCCTGCAAATACCAGCACAGTCGTGCACGCGTGCACAGGCGCGCGCCCCTCGGGCCCGGCGCTGCTGGAGCCAGGGGAAGTTAGGGAGAACTCGTTCTGGCCGAGGCACTCTTAGGGTGAGCACAGCGGAGCGCGGAGCCGCAGCGCCCCCTGGTGCTCCTCCCGCGCCTCGCTACAGATAATCCCTCTCCCGCTTCCTCTCTCCCTCTCCTGTTCCTTCTCCCGCTCTCGCTCTCTCTCCGGTCGAGTCTTCCTCTTCCCAGGCCGGCCGAGCCCAGGTCTCCCGCTGGGACGTACCTGTAGCCGGAGAAGGTCGAGGATGCAGTGGGGCGCGCTGCGCGCACGAGCATCTCGGCCGCCTCAGCAGCCACCGGGTTTAGCGGGTTTCCGCATGCTGCGGCCCCCGCGCACTCCCCTGGCTGTCCCGCGCTGTCTGCATCGCCCCCACGGGGGGCGGCTATCCCAGCCGGAGGCTCTGCAGCAGGGCTCTACCGGGGTGGAGAAGAGACGGAGAGGCTGGGTCAGCCCGCGGGCAGGAGAAAGGGGACTGGGGGGCAGGCTGCAGTCTGCAATGCTCACAGCCCCCTGTGCGCACAGGGGGCTCGACCGAAGAGGGGGAGCTGAAGCTCCATGCCCAAGACCCCCTGTGCGGATCCTCAGACCCCGTGGTCGATATGGAGAGCTCCGCTCCTGGGCGCACAGGAGAACCCGAGCCCCAGGTTCGCCACGCACGAGAAGCTAACTGGGCATCTCCACCCTCACCCCCTACCACCTCCCCGGCGCCGGCTGCTGGCAGTTGTTCGGCCAGGAGCTGCTGAGCGAGGGGGGTAGGGAGAGAAAGAGGAGGGAATGGAGGGGGGTGGCTGGCTGAGTTTGCGATGAGCCGGCAGGAGAGGGGGAGGGAAGGACTTGGGCTCCCGCGATCCCGGATCCCCGAAGGAGGTGCGATCATTCCCACGCAACGACCCTCTTGCGGTCCTGCCGCCCCCTCCTATCCAGGCCTCCCACCATCTTTTCCCCCAAAGGGGCCTCCCAGGCCCCGCGTCCCGCGCCAGCACTCACCGCAGCCTCTCTCCACATAGTTCTCAGCAGTGGCCGCTCCTGGTCATCTCCAGGGCTGATGGCTGCGGCCGCGACTCTCAGCGCTCACCCAGCCCCATGCTCCGGCTAGCCCCGCGGCGCCTCCCTCCAAAAGCCGGAGCTCGGCTTCCTGCCCCACTCCGGACAGCAGCTGCCCGGTCCTCTAAGCGCGCCCGGGAGCCCTCTCCGCAGCCCAGGCTCCAGCTGGTGGTGTGCGTGAGGGCGAGTGTGTGTGTGAGTGAGTGTGGGAGCGCGCGCGCGTGTGGCCGGGGATCCCCGCGGTCCCCGCTGGAGAGAGGCGCGGGCGGGGGATGGCAGCTCCCTCTGGGCCCTTCTCTGCGGGGCCAGCTCGCCACCAGGCGTTCAGCTCCCCATTTCCCGACGGGAGTCCGGAGAGCGCCCAGCCACCCTGGTTCACAGCACTGGCAAAGCCGGGCTCCTGAGGCTTGCTTCTGCTGCGGTCGCCTCGGAGGAAGAGGAGGAGGAAGGCAGGGGCGCCCCCACGTCAACTTAGGGGACTTGTTCTCAGTCGGCTAGACGCAGCAGCCCCCGCGACAGCCAGGGAGGCTTGGAGCTCCGGTGGGCGAAAGCATCTCCCGCCCGCAGCCGCCCTCCCTGGAGGCGGGCCGAGGCAGACCCCGCAGTCCCTCGGCGGCGGCGCGGAGCACTGCCACCCTTTCCCGGGGCGCACGGCGGCGACAAGGCCAGGATAGGCGACTGCCTGGCGAAGTGGGTGCCTGCGGCGGGGTGCCGCTGTCCCTGGTGCTGAAAACGCGCTCTCCGCCCGCTCCTGAGCGTCTGGTGCGGCTGAAGAATCAATTATCCAGATCTCTGCTACCGCTTCCTCCTCCCCCAGTGCCTTGCGCTGGGTACAGCAATCCCCCTCCACGCACAGGCGCGCCGACACACACACACACACACACACACACACACACACACACACACACACA